>NC_081180.1:217508722-217654190 GCF_029867415.1 Vicia villosa | reverse complement strand
AAACAGACTGCCATCATCACTCCCGAACATGTCACAAATGCCAGATATACGCTGACAAAGTACATGTACCTCTAGTTCCATTAAGCGTCCTGACGGCTCCTTGGCCTTTTGCAATGTGGGGTATTGATATGATTGGAGAAATCAAACCTACTGCCTCCAACGGACATCGCTTTATCCTGGTCGCTATTGACTACTTCACAAAGTGGGTAGAAGCAGCTTCATTTGCTTCTGTTACCAAGAATGTGGTGGCCCGGTTCATCAAATACAATCTCATTTGTCGGTACGGCATCCCTGAACGGATTATCACGGACAATGGCACAAATCTAAACAACAGAATGATTACTGAACTTTGCACACAGTTCAAGATCAAGCATCATAATTCTTCTCCATATCGACCAAAGATGAACGGCGCGGTGGAAGCTGCCAACAAGAACATCAAGAAAATCATACAAAAAATGACAGTAACCTACAAAGACTGGCATGAGATGTTGCCTTTTGCCCTTCATGGTTATCGCACATCTGCGCGTACTTCAACAGGGGCAACTCCATTTTCCTTAGTCTATGGTATGGAGGCAGTTCTTCCAATCGAAATTCAGATTCCTTCCCTAAGGATTATGAAAGAAGCCAATCTAGACGAAGACGATTGGATTCAAACACGGTTGGACCAGATAAACTTGATTGATGAGAAAAGGCTCGCAGCTATTTGTCATGGTCAGCTATACCAAAAGCGTATGATCAAAGCCGTCAACAAAAAAGTCAAAAGTCAAGCATACCAAACTGGTGGCTTGGTTGTCAAACGCATCATCTTACCACAAGGTGATCCCAGAGGCAAATGGACTCCCACCTACGAGGGACCATTCATAATCAAGAAAATATTCTCCGGCGGCGCCATGTTGCTTACCACAATGGATGGCGAGGATTTCCCACACCCTGTGAATGCGGACATAGTCAAAAAATACTTCTCTTAAAAAGAAAAAAACAGCTCGCTAAGTTGAAAACCTGAAAGGGCAACTTAGGCAAAAATGAGCGTCTCGATGGATTGAAAACCCGAAAGGGCGGTCCAGGCAAAAATTAGAGACTAAACAAATACTATCCCGGTAGGCTGAAAACCTGAAAGGGCAGCCTAGGCAAAAGTTAGGGAATGAAGCATACAACTATGTTCCGTTCAACCGCCTACTCACCATCAAGATTCAACACCTCAAAGACACCGATCAGTCCAATCACTTTCTTCCAACAAGTGAGGGATGAGATGCTCGAGGACAGATTGGCAATAGCAGAGTTGAAACTTGACTGGATTGTTTTCACATAGCTATTTATCTTTATAAATATTTTCCAAAACTTTCTGACAATTTCCTACTTCTAGGATTGTTGTCTCCCTGTGCTAACCAGCCTATCATGGCTCTTTTTCAAAAATCAATGCAGCTTAGGCTCAAAAATCACTATTTTCACTTTTTCTGTTTTGAATACGTAAACGTCCCAATGATAATTTTGAATGAACATGTGCATTTGAATATGATTGATGTTTACCAGGAAAAACAGGAATAGCATTCAGGAAATGTCCCAATTATCTGGACATCATCCCATCAGAAGAAAACCACCAAGAGAAACGCATTTCTCAGCAAATTCCTCAAAAAGATTTTCTCTTCAAAAGAAGTCTTATCCCCCAGCAGGGTTGTTCCAGATTACTATCTTCAGAAGGTGTGATCCCCGCACCCGGACTTGGTCAGATAGTGCATCGGAGGATTATGCATCTTCCTCATTCCCATCTGAAAGGGCATCAGAACTTCCAGCTACCTTTCATTCTCAAGAGATATTCAAAGATCCTTCAACAGAATACCAGGGTTCTCAAAGAATTTCCCCAGCCGAGGGTACTCAAACAAGACAAAAGATCATCAACGATCACAATATAGTCATATCCAGATGACTGGCGGAAATTTATTTTCCCAAATAGAAGCTTGACATCTCACATGCATACATCACATATTCACATTCATACATCATACATCATACATCATACATCATGCATCATGCGCATATTCATACACAACATCACATGCATATTTCTTCGGGAATATCTCACATTTACATGCATCATAAACATTGCATATCACTAACTTGATTTTTCAGGTAGACGGATATCTTCAACAAAGATGTTCTCAATCACATGCAGTGTTCACCTGAATTCCATGAACAGTTCTCTCAGATATAATCAAGCCGAAGATTCATTCTGATCACTTACCAACTCAAAAACAGACATCACAGATCTAAAGTTGATACCTCAGACGGTTCCAGAACGATCTAGCATCACAGATCTAAAGTTGATACCTCAAACGGTTCCAGAACGATCTAGCATCACAGATCTAAAGCGATACCTCAGACGGTTCCAAAACGATCTAACATTGCAGATCTAAAGCGATACCTCAGACGGTTCCAAAACGATCTAACATTGCAGATCTAAAGCGATACCTCAGACGGTTCCACAATGATCAACTTCCAAAATCTAAATCGGAAAAACTTTGGACAAGTTCCGTAACGATTATCTTCCAAGACTTAAAGCGGTAACCTTGGACGGTTCCGAAACAGTCAACACAAAGACTTTCAAATCCTTCATCAAGATATAATCAATGGATTCATTCTGATGAACAAACCATCAACACATTTACCAGGTGGCATCTGAAAGCCCATCTCAGGTAATGTGTCAATCTGCCAACAACATTTCGCAGACGACATTCAAATGCAACTTCCAACATCTCTTCTGGTCAAGGTAAGTGCAAATTTTCAGGGCATCTAAATATTCAATCATCTTCTACCTTCAGATTTCAGACAATCTCTTCAGGTTTAAGAAGATTGAATAGGGGCAACTGTTATACCCCAAAATTTGCCCGCATTATTTTTCAAGAAAACTCCAATCTGAAAATTAAGAGTCTCATATAATCATGGATTTTTATTTCAACAAATATCCTGACATATGAAATACTTAGTTTTTAGAATTTTTCTTATACAGTAATTTGGCTTGCAGTTGAATTTATTCTTACGCAAACGCCAAATACTGTTTATTACTTCACACATGCTATTTATTTATTTACAGATAAATAGTACTGACACAATTGGTACAGAGTTAAATCTTTTTGCAGGCGCAGAATCAGGAAACTCAGACTGTACTGGTAACAGTATATTAGTTATTTATTATGTCTGTGTTTTTAACAAGTCATGTAAATAAACTTTCATTTTTCACATAAAACAAAAAAACAACAAAAAAGAAAATTAACTTTGACTGTTGATTTTTCACTCTAACTGCTACATCAATACCTGGACAGTCAGTTGACAGCCAAACTGCTGGCAGTACAATTCTCAGTGTTTTGTACCATCAATCAAATCAATCTTTCACAATTCAAAATTCCAAGATTTTTGTTCTAGAAGTCTTCTGAATATCACGCGATTAGCAGAGACTCAACACTGCACAAAAATCAGGCACGCTTAACTGTCTCCTACATAAACAGTCCCTGACTAGGGTTTTCTTGTTTTTACAGGAGAAACAAGTTTTTGAGAGCTCAAATGGATTTCATACACATCCATATATCTCAAAGTACCATCATACAAATTTTCAAACTTCAATTCACTCGGACGCACCGTCAGCAGCTCAAACAGTCAACAGACGACCCGTTTGACCAAAAAAGTCAACAGACAGTCAAAAATGAAATTTTTTGTCAAAGTCCATATTTTGTCAAAGGATTCATCATTTGATCATTGGATGATCATAATTCATCAAGGAAAGATCAAAAATCAACAAAACCCTAAGATTCAAAATTAGGGTTTTTGCCTGAAAAGTCAACTCAACTTTGACTGATCATAACTCTCTCATCCTTCATACAAAAATTCAAACCAAAGCTCATTTTGAAGGAAATTCAATTATATTTCAAATGCCATTGATCCCATGGTCATTGGATTCACCATTTGAAAAATATGATCAAAGACATTACAGGTCATTTTCAAATTCAACAAAAAGACACTTTTTTCAAAAGGACACACAAGGAGCATCAAAAATCATTTTGACATGAGACCAAAGGCATTGGTTAGAGGACTCTTTTAGGTTTCCAAAAAGTGCAAGATCTCCTTCATATGACAAAAATTGAGGGATTTACACCTTGTTGAAGTTGGCTAAATTTTGGGAAAATGCATGAAATCAACATTGCTCAAAAATGTATTTTTTCCAAATGGGGCCAAGTTTTCATGGTTCAAACATCATTTCCATGATATTATGGGCCTCCCACGACCAAGACAAGGCCCACACCATTTTTATTCATTTTTTGCTTGATTTTATCTTATTTTAAGATTAAATAAAAAGTAAAAATGGAAGGATAATGGATGGCTTAATTTCTAAGCATGACTCATCAAGGGAATCAATTAAACTCTGCCCCAAGCCAAAGTACAGCAGAAGGAGAGTTGAAAGTCAAGCCATGGTAGCTTGAATGCAAAGCCATAAGTGTTGAAAAAGTCAAGAATTCAACAAAAGCACTTAATGCTTTTAGCTTAGTTTTTAAGCATTACAATGTCTATATAAGAGCTATAGAGCTTCAGTAACAAAGGGACACGAATTAAGAACCATTCTATGCTTGTAAACACACTTGTATCAAGTTGAAATTTTGAAGGAAATTTAAAATTCGAATTTTAAATTCCAGCTTGTTTTAACATAAACTAAATATTCAAACACGTTCCTTGAACTTCACTGAACCTGTCCAGATCAATTGCAAGCATTGAAACCTCAAGAACACACGCCTAGAACCCACGGTTTGTTCAAATCGAAACCCACCAAAATATAATCATACATGCATGTATAACAAGATGTAATTGCATATTTGTGTTTGGTTTGATGCTCTGGTCGTTTCTGGAGCTGGAATTAGGTTTTCATGGACGATTGAGACATGTGCCATTTTAGGGTTTTATGACCTCGAAACGGGGTTTTTCGTTTAAGGCAAAATCAAAAGAAAATAAGGCCATGGTTGTGTTCAGTGGATCATTTAGAATCGATCCATCTCATATGGTATTTATATTGCATATCTTGTGATTTTCAATTTGCAGGAGCTTTAGTGACGGAAAAAAACCGTGGGTAAAGGCTTTACCTACGGTTGCAGAAATTTCAAATGAAGAAGATGAAGCGTGGCAAGCTCTGGTTGGTCAGAACGCGCGCGCCAGCTTTTTCAAATTCTTTGGATCCTGTGCTACGCTGTCCACGCTTTTGCCATGTGCCTCGTTTCAGTGACCACACGATCAATCCAGTCACTCCATCAAACGCACCAGATCATGCAACCACACCATAGACCACACTTATCCACCACACCTGATCGTATCCTTTTAAATTTTATTTCTATTTTAATTTCTTTACAAAATTAATTAAAAATAGTTTTAAAAATCCAAAAAATATACAAAAAATATTTTTAGACTTCTAAAATAATATATTATTTTCTGAAATAAAAATATTTTTTTTTTCATAATTCCAATATTTTGCATAATTAATTAGTATATGTTTGTATATTTGCTTTTTAATTATTCTAACCAATCAAAAAATCATAAAAAAAAATTGTTCTTTATGTTAAATATTGTTTATATATTATAAACTAATTTTGTACATATTTTGAATAATTTTATCTTTAAGTTTTAATTATTTGTATAATTATTTGTATAATTATGTTTTAATTAGCTTAAATCAATTTCAAATCAAATTTCAAAAATTCCAAAAAAATTAGTTTTGTTTTAAAATTAATTGACAAATATTTTGTACATATTTTAAACTTAATTTCTAGGTTTAAATCTATTTTCATCTTTTTTTTCTTCATTTTAATTTAATTAATCATGCATTAATTATAATTAAAATCAATCATAAAAAATCCAAAAACATGCCTTTTATTTTTCTTGCAATTTAAATTCCTAGATAAATGTATAGGATGTCAAATTCATGTAAATAGGCTAGTTTACATTTCCTGCACAATCGATGTAATAGCGTAGATTTACTTTCCGCACTTTACATTTCCGCATTTTAATTTCCAGCAAATATAAACTGCGTGTATGTCAAAGATAAAATTGAACCGTTAGATCACTAACTTCAAAGATAAAATATCTGAATACAAACACAATCACACTTGCACCTCTTAAGGTAATCCCTTCTCATTCTTTTCAAAATCAAAGTCAAAATTCTACTATTTTGAGTACAAAATCGAACCTTGCGTTTATATCCGGTGAAAGGATAGATTTTTAAAGGAAATAGGATAAAGACCTTACAACTCAGGGTAGACCTCCTAGTTTGCTTGCTCAAATCAAAACAAACAAAATTCTCATACACTGTTGTTTTTTCAAAACTTTCCAAAAAAGACAATACTTTGTATACATCCAAACACGGATTATTACAAAGTTAACGTTCTTTTCAAAACATCTTTCGAAAGATAAACAAGCATTTTGTATACATCCACACACGGATCATTACAAAATTCAAATTACAAAGGTATTTGAAACCACATATGAGCAATTTCAGAGCAATTGAAAAGTAATCGAAAAACAAGTGAGCTAAGCAAACTTAAGAGCCCATGGATAACCATGGATACAAAGGGTGCTAACACCTTCCCTTTGTATAACCTACCCCCTTACCCAGAATTTCTTAAAGGTCTTTTTTCTGTTTCTTTTATAAACCTTTCCTTAATTGGATAAAATAAAAGGTCGGTGGCGACTCTGTGAATTTTCAAAATGCGAAAGCATTAAGCGATAAAAGAGTCAGTTCACGTATCTCTACAGAACAGAGGTATGGCCCGGATTAAAAAACGGAGGTCCACACCCTCCCTTCCTTTCCCCTCCAAACTCGCAAACATAGCCTAAGATTCAACCTAACCCTCTTACTAGCCTTTGACTTGATATCTTGCACCTACTCCTCCCAAGTTTCTGTATCATCGTGTTCATTCAAATCCCTAACACCTTCCTTCACTTCCATATCATATTTACCAAAAATAGATATATTCCATCATCTCAACTTTTCTTTGATTAAACGAAATTTTTCTTTCAATACGAAATCACCTCGACCATGCACCTCTAACCTCTTCCACTCCTTCTCAACAAAAGGGATAAAGCCCTTATCGGAAAACCATTCGTTATTGAATTTTAACTGCTTAGGTCCTCAATCCTATTTATCAACAATCAACCAAACCGAACAATGATCTAAAACATCCCTCAAATCAATCAATTGACCAACAACCCCCTAAGACGAAACAATATTTTCGGACACAAGAAACCTATTAATCCTACTTTTATATTTCCCATCACCACTAAACCAACTAAACTTCTTGCCTTTACTAGGAACATCCACCAAACCACTATCTTCAATAAAATCCGAAAATTCCCTCCACTCCACATTGCTTCTAATCAAAGTTATACCTACTCTCTCATTCCTCTTCTTGGAAGCATTGAAATCTCCCTCTATAATACATTCCCATCTTGATGTCTTTGTTTCAAACCCAACAAATGAGACCAAAGATCACGTTTTAAATGTAACGAACAAGAAGAGTAAATGATAACACTGTAAAAAATACCTCCATTCCAAAAAACCTTTGGGCCAAGATAACCATTGTCGCATAAGCTAGATAAAACCGTACTCGTTTGAGTCCTCCATAAAGTTAAAAGACCTCCCGACAAACCTTGTGCCTCTGAATACGAAAAACCAATCTCATTTGTCCTCCAAAAACTTCCAGCAATAGAATCTGAAACCTCCTTCAACTTGGTTTCTTGAATAAGGAACATATCCGCGTTCCCTTTGTTTATAATACTACTAATCCGCTTCCTTTTATCAAACCTCCGCCTCCCCGAATATTGAAAGTTCCAATAATCATTTAGAATTATTTGACTGCACCTTTTGTCCTTCCTTGTTCCTAGATTCCACCAACTTCATGTCTTCAAATTTTTTCTGAAACTCCTTTCTGGAAAGACCCGAAGCCACTCCTAATCTAATAAGAGCATCACATAATCGTTCATCATATGAAGAATCAATATATCTCAATGATTTGCGTAGGTTAATAAGATTTAATCTTGAAAAAGTAAATCAAATCTCCAACAGAATTAAAGTTTCTAAAATTGGATGTTTGAGACAATTTATGAAACTTGAAGATTTGTTCAAAGATTCAAAGAGATTTCTCTGTAGATTTGTTCCAGCTCTCAGCTTGTGGATCAAGTAATATTTGTGTAAAGGTTTCGAAGCCCATGGAATGCTGAAAACTATTTAAAAAGAACCCTAAATCTAATGTAACCAAGTTTTAATAGTTGTAAAATTAGGGGAAGGTTATAAGTCTTAGGTTTTGAGAGTCTATTGTGTTTTAAGTCACCCAAGTATCTTTTGATATAGTGTGGTAGACTGGTTGTTACTTGACTATTTGTCAAGTTATTGTTCTTGCTCTTTAAGCTTTTAAGCATAGAGTTGAGTATTATTCTTGATTGATGCTTTTAAGGAAGATCAAGTATATTTCTTAGTTGAAGCTTTGAAGAAAAACTAAGTATGTTATATTGGAAGTGTAATATTCCTTTTGTCACTAGTTAGTGATTAGTTTTGTCACTAGGACTGTGACTTGTTTTGAAACAGTAACTGAGATTGGGACAATTTTGTTTATCACTGAGGTGATTGGAAGTGAGATGTCAATTTCTCATATCTAGATGTTAATTTCTAGGTAGAAGTTGCATGAGGTAGTGATTAAGAGATAAGTTGTAAACTAGGACTATTTAGGCTTTGAACTAATACTATTATAGTGAATTTCCTTCCTGGCTTGGTAACCCCTAGAGTATGTGATGTATCACCGAACTGGATTAACAATTGACTGTGTTATTTACCACTCTGCAAATTATTCTTGCATTATTTTTGTCTGGTAAAATATGTTTTGTCAGCAGATGATGTCAAGACATATGTCTTGACATTATGGTTTGGTGTTGAGACATTTGTCTTAAATTGTGTTTATGATGTTTGGCATTCTGTGATCTATGTTTCTGCATAAGTTACTGGTTGATGTTGTTATTTTTTATCATGAGCACATATCACAACATCTATCTTGATATCATGTTATGATGTTGGAATATAAATATTAACATGTGGTATGAGTGCCAAAATTTCAATTTGCATCAGAGCAGGCACCGTGGTCTATTTAATGGGTGAGCTCTATGGAGATAATTTTCTGGTATTGTATGTTGTTGAAAGTATTTGTGGGTAAATATTTTCGGTATATATCGTATCCACAGGGATTGGTTTAATATTACTGCCGTTCTATAGTTGGTTATTTTGAGTGAGAAAAAGTAGTTGAATTTGTTTTGTGGTTATAACTATGCTATTAAATCTAAACAATAATTTAAATGCAAATTCTGAAAGTTTGTTAACGATTAAAGAGATATGTTGAGCTTTAGGGTTCATCAACCTATTCCTATACAATTTGTTAATTAAATCACAATTGAACAATCATTTGAATTATTATCTTCACTTATCCTCAAATATGATACCATGTCTGCAAATCAAATTAGATAAACTTTTACCGTTATGAGATTCGATCTCTCAGAATATCAATATCGATAATAGTAATAAAGAACGATAATTATGAAAACTCAATCACAATTCCATCTCTGCAAATTGGGACTGAATCAATATAGTAACCTAGGGCAAAAGTAAGAATCTTTTCTTTCGATCAAAGACTCCACAAT
The DNA here is from genome assembly GCF_029867415.1 of Vicia villosa. Classification (NCBI taxonomy): domain Eukaryota; kingdom Viridiplantae; phylum Streptophyta; class Magnoliopsida; order Fabales; family Fabaceae; genus Vicia; species Vicia villosa. The sequence goes on along the minus strand of NC_081180.1, from coordinate 217,644,479 downwards.
AATTTAATATAAAAACAAGGTTTCTTATTGATAATAAATTCAAACAATTGTTCATAGGAATTAATCAATGGTATTGCATATTCATAGGCTAACTACTTCCTTAAACTCAACAAGAGGAACTTAGCTCTCCATAGACATGAAGAACACACAAGATTTAATAGAGGGATTCATCTTCATCAAAGGAATGTCTTCAATTGGTAAAGAGTCCACCTTCAATTGTTGTTCTCAGCTTCGGAATCAGAATGCTCTCCTAATTTCGCTCACAAAAAGTCAGTCCCTTTACTTGAAGACTAGGGCTTCTATTTATAATTTTTGGGCCTGAAACGTCGCGTCCGCGGCGCGGCAACGGATCACCGCGGCGCGGTCAAAAACAGTGAGTTTGGCGCGGCGCTGTCTTAGACTCCCGCGGCGCGCCCTTGCTAAAACTCCTTCTTTTTGCTTTGCCTTTGATACTTCAGCTTTCTTCCCTCTTCATGTTCTTATAAAGCTCCTTTTCAGCTCCAAACCTGCATCAATAGTACCCACAAGTGATTCGATTTGCTTTACAAATGAACTAAACTTATTCAGTTCAATTCTTACTAAAAACCTATGGTTCTATCACAATTTGCATTAGTTTAGAAAAGAAATTACTTATATTAACACATGAATTTACCATTAATTCACTCCTAACAAACTCTCCCCAACTTAGAGCTTTGTTTGTCCCTAAACAAAAGTACTCACCTCACCGAAAACAACAAAACATACCAACAATCATGCCACAAGTTTTTCAAAAAAGGTTTTTCAAGTGGCTCAATTCAGCAACCAAATTAGATACTCCTCATATCCCTGCAAATTCAGAACACATATATGAAACAGACTTTGAAAGAAAATTACTTCCAGAAGTTCAAAACACTACACAATTGCAATTGAATTAACACTAATCTCTCTCATCAAAAAGTATGATGAATAATAAAGGGGTTAAACACTCATCCAAACAATTAAATCAACAAAAATCCATATCATGCGTTCACCATATTGTTAGCATCAAGTCCTGTGGAATCTGAGAATCAAAAGGTCTTTCCAGGGTTGTAATGTGGTTTTTAGATTCAAAGAAAAGAAGATACTCAAGGGTTGTTCTTAATCTAGGGAAGCATCCAAATCATAACTCATTCCTTTTTCTCTATACTTTAGCTTTCTCACCCGTTCATCTTTTTCCATTCGTAGCTCGGTGTTTTCTTTTTCTCCTCTTTTTTTTTCAACAACTGTTTAGATTCAAACGTTGTTCTTTTTCCATTTTTTTTTCAAGCTACGACTTTCTTTCGTTCTTTGAAAATCACCACCTACAGACTTACTCTTCTTTTTGTATGACTCTCCCCAACTTGGAGATCAACCTGTATTCAGATTCTTATGAATGCTCCCCTACTTTCTATGAAGGTGAAAGAGAAAACACATCACCAAATTTTGTGGCTGATGGTCCAAAACAAAACTTTTTATTGAGATCAAAACTCACCAGGTGTTTCCTTGGTGCATATAATGGAATTTATCTTGACCTCAGGCTCAAAGAATGGTTAGCAAAGGATCACACTCTCATAGAAGAGAATAAGTTTTAAGATGGAATTGGCTTAAAGAAACTCTCAGATTCAAACAAGTGCCTAAATCACTTTCATAGATTTCCACAAGCGATGCGACAAACGGTTTAGCATGATACAAACAAGTCAAAATAATTGATGGTCTCCTGCATATAGTAAACAATGGAAAGCTTTCCTCACAATGGTTAAGGCTAAGCCGATCCAACTAAAATAGTGTACCATAAAGAACTTCTGCCTAGTATTTACTAATAACCTATGTTTCATGCACACATTAGGAATTTGAGTTTGAAAATTCATACCTGACTTGTCACTTATTGAAAAAGAAAGTGAAAACTAAATTTTTGTTTGAAAATTCACTCACTACCACTTTTAAACATGTTGCTCCATTGTTGGTACTTTCATTACTCTTCACTTGAGCTTTTCTTTATGTTTTCAAGACTACTCACTCTAAATTGAGACAGATACAAAAACAAAACAATTTGCAATACTTAACATAAACTTTAATACCAAGAAGAAAAACAAGTCATAGTGACCCTAAGGTTCACCAGAGTACAGGTCAGCCATTCATAAAATAACTAAAAACAAGATCAACAATAAAACAGAAATTATCATCATATCAGTTATCAAACATCGAGTCAATCTCGACATCAATATTCGCATCCTCCTCCTCCTCATTCTTTTGTGCCTGGTTATTAGTTTCAACACCTGCACCCCCTACAGGAAAAGGGTTGGATTCCGTCCCACCACAATATGTGAAATAGCTTTCCCGGGTCGGGAAAGTTCTCTCCTCAGGGGCAGCAGAAAGATTCTTGTACTGCTGTTGCATAGCATCGTGCAGGAAAATATGAGACCTCTTGTTAGCCTTAAACATGGCTGAATAATAGTAATGAGCAACCAGAGGATCAAATGCCGCTGCACTACTAGGAGGTGGTGCTGTAGATGTAGATGGTCCAGCATGAGACGCGGCAGTTGCAGCCTTTTGGTCCCTGTAAAATGGCTTTGCACAAAACCTGTTAATAAAAACATCATCAATAAAAGTGTTAATCACATGATGCCCTTGTCCCGAGCACTCTACCCCTGCCTCCTTGAATAATCCCATAATTAGACTGGGAAGGGGAAGCACACATTTGGCATTAATGCCATGTTGTGTGTCACTCAATGCTGCTCGGCGCAATTCATTTGAAAGGATGAATGCGACATCAACGGTATGCTCATACATGATGACGGTCATCAGAAATGCCACATCTAAAGGAATTGTGGTCACATGCGTCCTTGGCCTGATATTGTACAAGATCACAGACAGAATTCCCCTTGCATGGATGTTAAGATCCTTTCTGTTGTAGTTGGTCGGATTTCCTTGCCTACTAAGTTCTGGTCCTCTTCCTGGAATGCATATTCTTTCAGACATCTGGTCCACAAGGTCAGCACAATTAAGCACATTTTGCCTATAGAAACATTTCTCATCCTCTGCTAGTTGGAGTGGTTCACCCAAGAATTCATTAATGGAATCTCTATCAAATTCCACGGTTTTTCCTCTCACAAATGATTGATATGTATAGGCTACCGTTTCATCCGTGGTTTTGATAGCATTAGCATAGAATTCCTTCACTATGTCGTAATCAATGACTGTGTGTGGTTGAAACACACGCTGCCAGTTTCTATGCTCAAGGTAATCCCACATAGTAGAGTAAGGACCTCCTCCTTGTCCTAAAGTGGTGACCAACTTCTCAGTTAAGATGGTTCGGGACCCCAAATCCTTGAATCTCTCTGCTTGAGCCCGACCCAAAAATCGCTCAGCCTGATCGGTCGAAGCACGTGCTCCCCTAGGACCAGAACTTGTTGACTTGGTGTCATACCCCAAAATTTGCCCTCCTCTATTCATCTTCAATGGCTATAGGTTCAAAGGATCGTTCAAGTCACCTCCTTCTAATCAAGGACCTCATAAACTAGGGCACCTCCATGTCAAAAGTCAAGCTTCTATTTCAAGGATTGCTCGCTCAATGGTTCAGATGACCAACAATCGACTATGTTGACCTAAAAGTCAACTATAGTCAAAATACAGTCAAACTTCAAGATTTTTGGTCAACATCAAGTATGTGAGGTTATATACATCATTGGATCGAGAATTGATCATGATTCCATTAATAGAAACTCAGAGATGAATAAATATGAAAAGGTTCAAATTAGGGTTTCTTGGGAGGAAGTCAACCCAACTTTGACTGGGCATAACTTTCACATGGAACATCAAAAATTCCCCACTCAAAGCCTATTTTGAAGGAAATTGAATTCTCTACAACTTTGTGTCTCACAAGCCAAGGCTAGAAATGCTTCATTTAAGAGATACAAGGCAAAAGATTACAGGTCATTTTCAGGCATCCTTCAAAAGCAGTTTTTTCCCAAAGAGGATATGATTAAGATAAAAGCTTCAAATGAAAAATATGTTCCAAATTGGCTTGTAGAGGACCTCTTGAGGTTTCTAAAAAGTATTAGAACTCCCTCATAGCTCAAAAAATTGAAGGAGATATGCTCGATCAAAGTTAGGTGATTTTTAGGGACCAAATGTGATAAAGGAGGGTTCAAATGGAGAAACTTTGCAAAAGGGCCCATAGTATTTTCATACAAACTTGGTCCACAAGCTATTAGCATGCCCAAAAACCACTTGCCACGAAAATTAGCATTATATTTGAATTAATGTATTTTTTATTTCATTTTTATGATTTAATAAAGACTAAAAATCAAATATTTTGTTAAAATTATATTTTGTTTGATTTCCAATCAGAATTAATGATCAAATATAATGTAATTTCGTGCATAGTGATTGGAGAAGGAAGTTAATACAAATTGTGAGCAAAATAGCAAGATTTTATTCAAGAAATCAAATCAAATTTCTCAAATTTGCAAGGGTGGATTCAAGAGAGTTTTGGGCTATTTTTCTTAACCTAATTCACTACCTATAAGTACCTAGCACATGCCACATGATTAGGGGGTTGAACAATTCGTGAACAAGCACTCTTGCAAGAACAAGAAAAAGTGAAGAAAACTCAAATTCGGTTTTGTCAATGGAGAGGTTTCCAACAAGGTTTGAGGTTTGCAAAAGCTTCCCCAAGAGTTTCTGAACGTGGGAGGATCACTACGCTGCAACAACACCCCCAGAACAACCTCCGATTGGCCAAGGTGAGTGACTTTAAAACTTGGTTCGATTAGACGGTTTTAGGCATTCTCATAGGCTTTAAATTGTGTATTCTGATCGTTGTTCATGCTGTGGACGTTTGTGAGTCATTAATTGGGTTTCTGGGCATTGTATGTATGATCGGCCATTGGAGGCCGATTGAAGGTTTTAGGGTTTTAATTAGGGCTTTCCGTTAGAGATAAAATTAGGCCAAATCATGGGCATGGTTGGGTTCGCACGCTTCAAACGAGTGGGATAGGGGTATCGCGAAAGATTTCTGGACGAGCATGTTCAATTCGCTATTTTCCAGGTATATTAGCTACGAACCATTCCGTAGCTATTTCGCAGCCAAACACGCAGGTGTATCACCAGTTTGGTTGAAGAAGATGATGATCTGTCATTACGTGATACGCGCGTTTGAATTTCGCGCTCGTTTTGCTTTGTGTTTTATTGATTAGCGATAAATTATTTTGGTTGAATTGGTTAAACAATTGAGAAACGCAGCCGGAGTGGTAAGACTGCACGCGTGTATGCCAAGGGACGAGGGTTCGAACCCTCGCTCCCACATATCATTTTTATGAAATATTTCTCTTTGATCCTGTGCGCTCTTCACCATAATTCTCACCATACGCCCTCAAAATCTAACCACCAGATGGCCGTCAGCCTTAGATCATGCGCCCAGGATGTAGTCCCTATACCATGCACCACATTAACAACCACACTAAATCAAATCCTATCAAACAATAACAATTTTAATTAAATATTTATCTTGATTAAATCTCTTTTAATATATTTATTTATGTAATAATATTTATTTTTATAAATAAATTAATACATGATATTTATATTAAAAATGCAACTTATTGTTCGTGCCGATTAAATCTATTAATCGCTATGGGCAATAATAATTTTAATTAAAATGTTTATTTAATTAAAATAAAATACAAATCAAACTACATTCGATTAAATGGTTGCAATCATCTTATTGATTGTGATGATTAATCATCCCTCGTTCCAAATTTAATTTGTTACTATTTGTAATCGAATCAATCGATTATGAGGGGTAACAATACAAAATACAATTCATAAAAATAATAAAATACGTTAATTCATTATTAGTGATAATCAGATCAATCGATTTGAATTGGTAATGGTGCAAAATCCTAATCTTTTAACTATGGTGATCAAATCTATTGATCATTGCGGTTAATAGTGCCAAATCAGGGTTGTACGCCTAAAACATTTAAAACACACTAAACCACGTTACTACAGCAATTCATCTCTTCAATTCTGCGATGTTCACAACTACGATAAGGTAACTCAAAATACCTTCGAACATTCGCATTTCAAAACAACTTCTAAACAAATTCAAATACATTCAATTCAATTCTAGGGCGTACAACCCGTCCCCCGAACTACGTTGACTCTGATTCTCCCTAAGGAGATACGTAGGCACTTGGCAACAAGGCGAGTCCCCTTTCTTCTAAATCTCATTTTTCCCGATTTATTTCCCTTAATTATTTAACCCTCGAAAGCATAAACCTTACCTTAATACTCTTAGCCATAAAACTGTTACCTTAGATTCAAAGCCATAGGAAAGGGTTGAGGGTGCCTAACACCTTCCCTCGACCTGAATATAGTATCTTACCCTGATCTCTATACTGCGTAGGGTTTCCTATTCGCCCTTCAGAATAGGTGGCGACTCTAAACATAAATTTTTTAGGCAGGTTGCTACAGCTGGCGACTCTGCTGGGGACCACTTAATGGTGATTACTATGCTCCTATAGGTTTTGGCAGGGTTTAGGTTTGGCAAACTTTTAGGGTTTGGCTAATTTGCCATTTTTAGGGTTTGGCTAACTCGCCAATTTTAGGGTTTATTTTTTTATATAAATATTTAAATTTAAACTTTTATTTATTTATTTATAAATACATTTATTTTACCTCAGTTTAAATTAATATTTTATTTAAAAATTTGTTCTACTGCATTGTTATAAGCGGCCGGATTCTAAGGTTAGTTTTTAAATATTTAAATTTAAATTTATCTATTTATTTACAGCCTTAAACTACAGTAATTTAAATTTTTATTTAATTACTGTCATACTATATTGTCAAATTATAAGCGGCGGGACTTCGAGGTTAGTTTGTTTGTAAATATTCAAATTTAAATTCATTTGTTTATTCATCTACATCTATTTACAGTAATTTTATTTATTTATTTTATTATAATTTAAATAAATACTGCTTTGGTTGCTTATATACAATTGCTGCTTTTTATATTGTCGGGATATTATAAATTATTTGTTTAAACCCTAAGTGTGGGAGTTAACTTTGAGACCAATAGGGGAGTATGAATCTCCTACGAGTCTCATTGATAATTCCACTCGGAGTGGGTTGAGTATTCGGAAATGTCCAAAACGAGGCTTGACTTTGTTGAGGGCAGGACTGGGTACTTGGCTGATCTCTCCGGGAACCTACCCCAAAAATTCGAACCTCATGGATAAAATGAGTTGTTCTAAAACCCAAAGAGACAAAAAGTCTCGGAGGCTACGAACGACCTCATGAGACCTTCTAGAACCCCCCATAAAAAGGTTGGCTCCCTAGAGCCACTACGTCGAACCTATGAACTTAGGACTTTTGTGCTTTTATGCTCATTATATGTTTGCAATTTATATACTTCGAATGTCTATACGTTTCAATTTTGCAGGTATCCCTACGTGGTCCCTAGCCTGTAGGGATTCTAACTTCAAAGATCATGTCTTTCCCACGAAGGACATCACCATCTATGCATCCCTTAGCCTGTAGGGATTTTATTTTTATATCCTCGTATTCTTGCAAATACGTGTCCTTCCCACGAAGGACATCTTCGCTTACGCACGTCGATTGGCTTCTCGATAGCCATGAGACTAAGTGACTGTCATGAACAGTCACTCCGCGCCCGCACCTACGCACTCCCTAACTGTCATACCCCAATTTTTGACCTAAGATACCACCTCATATCATTGCATATGCATCATTTGCATCTCTAACAAATTGCATAGCTTGTGTTTGCTACTTGTGACTCAGCAGGGATTTAATCAAGAAATCACTCATCAGTACAAGCAATAATCAACTAGGGTTTTATTCTCCCTTCATCTCAAATGAATCATCTTCATCAACAATCAACATTTGGTCCTCAGAGATTCACTTCAACAAACTCAACAGCTCTGAATCGACTGAATTAGGGTTTTGACTGAAGATAGCATACTCTTGACTTTTGCTCAGGATTTGACCCAATAACTTGGGACAAGACCTCAAGACCCCAAGTACCTCATTTTGACCTAATCCATTAGCTCAAGACATCTCCTACACAAAGAATGATCAGACAAATCCTCAGATCAGGGTTTTGAACTATCAGGGACTGAAATCAGGGATCACATTTGGGAAACCCTAAAAATCCCCAGGAAGTCAATCAAAGGTTTCAATCATCCTCAAATAATCCCTATGACAATATCCAATGGAAATTGCATCTCAATTCAAGACCTACAGTCATCAATCTCATCAGGTCGACAATTAGGGTTTTTGACCTAATTCACTGAACAACTGACTTTTTAATCAGGACATGGTGCCACAACTCAAAACATGGCTAAATATCCTCTAATGCTTCAATGTGATCCATTCATACCATTCATATGGTGAGGATAGCATGTTTCATTTGAAATCTCCAGAAACGCGATTCGTCTGAAAAAGTCAACTGTACAAGATCACCATTGACTTTTGGGGAATTTTGGTCAACCATGACTTTTGAAGTTGAAAATCATCAATATATGAAGTATGAAGTCATTTGATCAAGAAAAATCAAGAAAATCAATCAAGAATCAAAAAGTCAAAAGTTTGACTTTCATACTTAGAAAATTTTTCTAAGTGTTTTTCATGGTTTTTTCCAAACTTTGGAGGGGAATAACTCAAAATTTCACCTACAAACTGAAAAAAACTTCCAACATGAAAGTTGTAGATTTTGATCCAATAAACAACTTTGACACATATAAATTTTTTCCATAAGATCAACCATTTAAGAGATATGGTGCTTCAAAGTTGGTACTTTTTGAAAACTTCACTTGAAATCTCATTTTCTTCAAAGTTCATGGATCTTTTTCACCCATTTCCTTAAAGGTCTTGAAGGAACTTTCAACTAGGGTTTTGAAGTGTGTAACATGATCTTTCCAAAATGTCCAAGAGCATGAAAAAATATGGAGCATAGCTATGGTTTTGAATTTTGACATTAGAGGTCATTAAGCATGAAATTTCAAGCCATTTTCACTAAGTTTCTATACTATATGGCCAATGATCCAAGTGATGACACACCAAAGCAATGACTGAATGATATTTTTCTGGTTTAAGATCAGATAGGAAAGAGATAAGAAGCTTGGCCAAAATAACCATGGTTTAGTTACTTTTAACCATTGCATTAAATGTGAAAGATTCCTTTCTATCCCTTAAGCCAAATCATCACTTCTTGAAGCAAGTTGCAAAGCTCTGAGTTCAGACTCTTTGGCCTATAAATAGAGGTCATTACCTCATTCAAAATCACACCAAAACCTCACAATTATAGGTTTTCTCTCTTCTTTCTTGAATTACAAGTCATGTGTTTCAAAGTGAGGTAGAAAACTCAACCTCCAAACCTTGCAAGTTCTGAACAAAGTGATGCTTCCCACAGCTTCTAAATGTCATATATGATGTGTCTGAATCACTCATACACCCCAAAACACCTGAAAACTCAAAATCATCATCTCACCTCCAAATATGCATAACATGAGACTTATCATGCCAATTTTTGTTCAGGCTCAATTCTGTCCAAACTACCACTTCTAACATCATCCATACATCACATATGAACTATCCAAGCACTCACATATGATCTGTAACCTCATAATCACCAAGCTTGATTCATACTTGAAGCAACTGCAGATCGGGTACTATGGCCATGCTCAGGTGAATTCAAACTGCTCTAAGCATCCAAACATGTTCCATAAGGTCCACTGAAGGTGTTCAGATCAAGAAATAACAACTGGAACTCCTCTACTGCAAAATTCGATCTCCAGCTTTGGCATTTTTGAGGTAAGTGCCTATCAACTTCAAACTCATACATACATGCATCATAAATGAAAAACTGGTTTACCATCTTGTTTCTGCACTATCACTGATCAATAGCCCTCAATCAATTTCATAATTCATCAACTATACACAATTTCAGAGTGAATTATAGAATTAGGGTTCTTCGTGTTCATCAGAGAATCAATGGCCCTAGAGTGAAAATAAATGGAATTAAATGGTACCATCATGTTCCTCGTCCAAAATCGAGCAAGTTAGGCTATTCACTTGATCCAAACAATCCAGTTTTCAGATTTTTCAAATTCAGATAGGGTTTGTGTTCTTGGCGCCTTTTTTTTGAAATTGATTTTACAAACTTGATTCAAAATATATTCAACTCGTTGCAAATGATTATCAGACCACGCGCGTGGTCCAGTTGGTTAAACTTTTGAGTAGTAACCTTAAGGTCACGAGTTCAACACTCATGGGGGCCAAAACCATCTTTTTATCACTTGTTTTTTTTCAATTTTTTACACAACTTCAATTAATTAATTAACACATCAAATTAATTCATTTTTCATTCATTTTTTGTACACTCTTTATTTAACACATATATTTTATGAATATCAAAAAAAAATCACAAAAAAGATTTATTTAATATGTTTTTAATTAGGTTTAAAATGATACATTTTTTAAGTGTTTTTAATTACTTTAAATATTATTTTTCATTTAATTTTTAACCTAATCACTTGTAAATATTTTTTGTGATCAAACCCTAATCATTTAGGTCTTAATTAAGCATTAAAATTTGTTTTAACTTAATTAAGTTGACTGTTGTCAAATTCAAATCGTTTTAAGACGAGCGATCGCGATTCTTTTTCAAAATGATAAACCACTTCTCTTTTGATTAAATCTTTTTAATTGATCAATTGATTTTCAAAACGAAGTGGGGCCTCTCGAATATTAGAGAGTATAAGACCCACTTTTTTTCTTTTATACAGTTTTTCTTTGTACAGAAAACTCTTTCAAAACAATACTTTCCAAACTGTTTTCAAAACAACAAACGACGCGTCTGTAAATAAAACAATCAACCATGTTTTGTAAATATACCATGGGCCTCCATGTAGGTATAAGCCCCAAGCCCTTTTGCACATTGTCGCTACCGCGAAAAATGGAATCAGAGTCGCCACTAATATATTCATCCCATCGCGGGAAAGGAATATCAGAAACCTAACTCAGAATAAGAACAAGGTCTTTCGACCAGAGAACAGGGCACGGGAGTCGGTTACGCAAGGGGAAGGTGTTAGCACCCCTCACGCCCATCGTACTCGATGGTATCCACCTATGTTTGTTTCTATCTAAAGGGTGTATCTATGTCTAAAACCTAAATGCGAATGAATGCCAAAGAAATACGGGGAAAAGAAGGAATTATTTACAAGTGTGCTCGCTTAGGCCCCGCGACCCAATGCCTACGTATCCCTTACAAGGAATCAGAGCGACCGTAGTTCGGCTCCATAGTTTCCATTTGTTTTGTGTTTTTTAGTTGAACAGCGGTTAAGGTCACAATCCACGATGCTCGACCTTTGGAGACTTATACGCCTACTTTTGGAAAGGACTTAACTTGTTCTTAGGCGCCTAACAAGGCAAAAGAGTGAACTTGGGTTTGTGTTTTTTATGTAACTACATGATGAACAAAACCCAATACAAGGTTTCGCACCACTTCGTCACTTTGTTTTAATTCGAGCCTTTATTAAGTGTTTTGGATATTTTTGGTTGGGTATTTTTTAAGGGAATTTACTTTGCGATTAGAATCACATAAAAATGTATAATGATCGAGAAGCAGATTAGGGAATGAATCCCACTCACTTCTATCCCATTATATAATGTTCAAGAAACAGATTAGGGAATGAATCCCACTCATTTCTATCCCATTAATTAATGTTTGAGAAACAGATTAGGGAATGAATCCCACTCATTTCTCTCCCATTAAGTAGTGACCGAGAAACAGATTAGGGAATGAATCCCACTCATTTCTATGCCACTAAGTGATTGAGAAACAGATTAGGGAATGAATCCCACTCATTTCTCTATCACTTTCTTAATGTGATTCGCCTCTTTATTTATTAGTGTTTTAATGTTGAAAAGAAAAAGAATGAACAAGGGGGACTAACCTATTTTCTAACCTATTGTTATTCTAATTCTAATTCTAAAGTTAACATGGTGACTAAATTCTAAAAGGAGCATTAAAATGGTATTAACAAAGTAGGCCAAAAATATGACCAAAAACAAGTAACAAAAATCACACGACAATTACACAAAAATGACATGGAAATAGTACAAAAGAAATAAAAGAAGTGATTCAAGAATTAACCTAAAATATACTATTATTTTTTATGGGTTTTTTATATGTTAAAGGGAATTCTAATTCGAGCCTAAAGACCTAAATTCTAATAAGCCTAAACTAGTATTTTTTTATGAGGTTTTTATTGTCAACAAAATTCTAAAAAAAATCTAACAAAATGGTGATTATTTACTCTATTATTACTAAGAAAAACTAAGAGAAAACTATGTTAAAAAAACCTAAAGTCTAATGAGGAAAACATGCAGGCAGGGGGTGTAAGCTGAATCAGGGTGTGACTCAGTAGTCAGCGCACAGGCCCAAAGGGAGTGGCTCAACAACATATTTTTGTTTCAGATTTTCTATGCCAAAAAGTGGCGTGATTGGGCTCAGGGTGGTGTAGAGTGGATTTCGGCCCAATGGCTTTGACTAAGGTTCTTTCAGATTTTGTTATTGCTAGAAGAAAACTATGGGCCTACGGGGGGTGTGAAAAGTGATTCGTATGGCCCAATACTGATTTTGATTCAAACTAAATAATTTCTTATTCAATTTCTCCATTAATCCAATCAATCACAATTAATTCTAATTAACCTAATCAATTATCAGTTATTAATTCCCTTAATCCATACATTATCAGTCACAATTTAATCAATTAATAACAATTAAAAATAAAATAAATAATACAAAGGGGCTTAGGGTTTACTTACAATGTGACGATTGGACTTCTCAACATATCTTCTCCCTCACCCGTGAACGAAGACGGCGGCGCGATGTTGCTTCTTCTTCTCCGATCAACTCTCGTCCTCCGCCATCGCGAACAACCGATGAACAACGCATTCACTACCTTGCCTTCCTCTCGCCCGATTCGTCATCTCTTCGCTTAGCTCGACGACTCGTTTCTGCTCAAATTCAAATCCTCTCCGATTCAACTCCGTCCACCCTTCTCCGAATCGATCTCTCTCACCACGAATCTTCAATACTGATGACACGAAAAACCGGCAAATGAACTTCGCGTTCTTCAGGTAAGTCTATTAACACTTGCGTTATTCCTTTTCCTCCGTCTTCTTTTTGTTCCTTGCGCTTCAGTTCTGAGTTGTTGTTATTACTGTACTCGATGATGGTGATGATTGATGAAACAAGTTGCAGGTGATGATGAAGTTCGTTGTCTACTTGATGAAGGCGACGGAGCGAATAAGAAGATTGAAGGTTGACGAGAGGTTGGTTGAAGATGAAGGTTCTGAGATGCGATGGAGAATCTAAGGAGAAAGATGATTCTGAGTTTAGAGAGGAAGATTGACGATGATGAAGATATAGAGATGATGAAGATTCAGATTGAAGATTATGGAGGTTGAAGAATTGGTGGTGAAGATTGGAGAAGATGAAGTTTGTTACTGATTCTTGTTGGTTATGGAGAGGCTTGAAGGTGTGAAAAATGGTGAGATTGAAGATTGGTTAGAGAAGATTCTGGTGATTTGAGGTGTGAAGAAGCTCAAGAGGGATTGTTCTGAGAATTGAAGGATGGAGAGAGCATTGGTGTGTAGCTCTGTGGTATGAAGTGTTGATGGTGATGAATGGAGCAATGAAGAATGGTTGAAGTGAGGATGGAGATGAATGAATTGTGAAGAGAAGAAGAAGATGCAGAGCAAAATGGTGGGGACTGATAAAGATGTGTGTGAATTGTGGAGAGGCTGAATTGAGGAATGTGGTTCTGATTTATAGAGGTGGAGAGAAGCGATTCTGAAGGTTAGTTTTCCCCTTTGATATTTCTGTTGAATCCTTCTCCTTCTGTAACTGATTTTTTTTGTTTTGATTCAGTTATGGGATCTATTAGCTAGGTGGTTGAAAACTGTTAGCTGTTAGAAAAAAGTTAGTTACAAATGGTTTTGACAGTTATGAATCGGTTAGGTTGTTAGGAATAACTAATTTCTATTATGAGGTGGAGGGTAGAGATTGATTCAGTTAGGGACCGATTGAGTTAGTAACTGAATTAGTTATAAACTGTTAGTAACAGTTAGGACATGTTTGGTTTTCGGTTAGTGCTAGGTTATTGGATTCAGTTTTTCTTTTAGGAATTGCTGCTGACTGTATACTTATATGAATGGGATTGTATGATTATTAGAATGGGCGTTGGTTTTGCGAATCTGATCCGTTTTTGAACTGGCTGAATTTGTTGTGGATTGGTAAGATAACGATGATGATTTAATGTTGCAGGTCTGTTTTTGAGGTGCTGCAAGTCTGTGAATGTTTGATGGCAGCTCCGGTTTTATTTTGCGGGTTTTGAGTGGTAAGCTGGATTTATTTTCTGGATAATGTAGAATTTATTGTAGCTTTGTTCTGAATGTGGGACGGTGTATTTGATTGTGTCAGAATTAACATAAGCTAGCTTGATTTGAATTGGCACAGGTTTTCTAGAAGGTATTGGCATGGTGTCGAAGTCTGAAGTATGCGGCTTGGATGTTACGAAACTGTGAGCGAACCGTATGGTGAAGATGTGCGCATAGCTTAGATTATATTGAAGATTCTGATTTAGGTACAGATACATGATGTGGGACTGGTTATTAGTGAATGTATTTGAATGCTGGTTTTGGTTTATATTGACTGCACTTGTTTTATGACTCAATTTACATGTTGTTTGGATAGGTTTTGGAACTTGTCAAGTCAAAAGATAGGCTGCAGCGAGTGTATTGGTGCGGAGACGCAACTAGTGTAATCGCACGGCTCATGGTGTATTTGGAACGACACAGAGATGGGCTAAACTATGAAGCTTGAAGATTGGGGAGAAAGAATATGCTTGAAGTTTAGTATAGAAATGTAACTAATTGACTTTGTAATGAGACTTTTTCCTCTTTTTTGTATTGAATTGGATTGGAAGGGAACATTGAGCATGTAGATGATTCTCCTTGTAAAGTGATATGAAATATATACATATGGTTCTTGAAACTTGTAAATGGATGGTTACTCATAGCATGTTACGTTTTCTCTTACCCAAAATTGAGATTTTAATTCCTTCTCCCTCCTTGTGTTTCCACTTTAGTTTTAATTGTGATTTCACAGCCAAAAATTCTGAAGAAAAAATGCCCCGCACTTGAAATGATTCACGAAGTTCCACATAACTTTGATTCTTGTATGCAATCCCAAGTGACCGAGTGAGTTTGACCTTCGAATTAATGATAAGGAAATCTAGATAGATCCTTAATTCATCTGATGATTATTGTAAGCATAATGACATGAAGCCCAAAACCTACACTCAAAAAGACCCTTTGATCGCCACAAGAAATAGGGAAATAAACTCTAATTTCACAGTTCAATGCTCATAAATACTTCGATGAGAATAGCCTTGTAGCTTGAGAAGACAGAAGTTCATGATGAATGACCATATCAAAAATCTACTTCCACAACCCATGCTTCGAAGGAGAACCAGATGATCCAAGCTTATTTGATATGTACGTCTCAAACCAATGCAAAAACTTTGATTAATGAATGCATGAGTTATGTTAATGCCCTAGTGGAAAGATGATGCATATGAAATGAGAAGTTTAAGCCAGTTAGAAATAAATATGTGGGCAAATTTTGGGGTGCAACAGCTGCCCCTATTCAATCTTCTTGAACCTGAATGTACGAACAATACCAGTTCTGGACATTTGAGGTGTAAGTGGATTGAATACCCAACAGTACCATCAAAATTTGCGCTCTGGAGTAAAACTCTGAAGAGATACTTGTAATTGTGATTTCGAATGAGGACATCAGTTACTATTGACTCCAAACAAGGGATACTATCAAACGCTTGACATAAACAAGAAACGCCAGTCAACTACTGGACCTTTGCCGATAACAACCGGACTTTGGAGGAAAGGACTAATAACAATCAGACCTAACCGAAGGATGCCTGTCACTACAGGACTTTGAAGGAAAGGGCTAGTAACCACTAGACTCGACCAAGGGATGCCTGTAACCACAGGACTTTTGCTGGTAACAACCAGACTTTGAAGGAAAGGACCAATAACAACCAGACCTAACCAAAGGATGCCTGTAACAACAGGACTTTAAAGGAACAGACTAGTAACAACTAGAACTGACCAAAGGATGCCTGTAACAACAGGACTTTTGCTGGTAACAACCAGACTTTGAAGGAAAGGACTAATAACAATCAGAACTAACCAAAGGATGCCTGTAACCACAGGACTTTAAAGGAACAGACTAGTAAAAACTAGAACTGACCGAAGGATGCCTATAACAATAGGACTTTAGAGGAGCAGACTAGTAACAACTAGAACTGACCAAAGGATGCCTATAACAATAGGACTTTAAAGGAGCAGACTAGTAACAACTAGAACTGACCAAAGGATGCCTATAACAATAGGACTTTAAAGGAGCAGACTAGTAACAACTAGAACTGACCGAAGGATGCCTGTAACAATAGGACTTTTGCCGGTAACAACCAGACTTTGAAGGGTGCCTGTAACAACAGGACTTCAGGGAAAGAGATGCCAATAATCATTGGACTTGACAGAAGGAGACTAGTAAAAACTAGACCCTTGTTGGGGATATACTACCTCGTGCTTTTGAAGCATATACAAACCTGGCTTATGCATTGATGCATGTTTGAATTTTTCATGGCGTAATGCTCCATATTCATGGAAATGCTACGCATTTTTGTAGATGCAATGTGAATGCAATGATTACTATATGTAGAGATAATGAGGGCCCTTTAGAGAATATTCCACTGACTTGTCGATCGAGCTTCGTCTCTGACCTCGGGAGAGGTAAACATTAGGGAGAATTCCCTTAGTGTTAAGAACTCTGTGGGGGTGCCAATAGACATTGGACTTTGACTTGCAAGATATACTTATGATTGTTGACTTGAAGAATAATTTCTGACTTCTTACCATGTGCCATTGCTTGGAGAATTTTTGGCATGAGGAGATTCCCTCTTTTCACCAAGTCGGGGATGAGAAATCCGGATAAGGAACTCCTTATGGGATGAGTGGAATAACTCCGAGGAGAAATAAACTCCTATACTTGGGGAGATAATGAATTCTCGGGAGAAATAAAACTCTTATGCTCAGGGAGAGACTTTTCTAGGAGAAATAAACTCCTATGCTTGATGAATGAAATTAAACTCTTAGGAGAAATAAACTCCTATACTTGGTGAATGAATAAAACTCTCAGGAGAAATAAACTCCTATGCTTGGGGAGAGAGTAACTTGCTGGGGAAAGGCATTATGATACTTCTCCATTCTGTGATGACCAACCGCACCTTACAGGTGAATGACGGTTTCTTCAATACAAACCAAAAAGATCATGCCCCAGGGCGCCTGACTCATGAAGATATCCGATTTACAAAGATATTTGCCTCGAAAGGATCCTTAAACCACAATTACGTGAGATAATTCTGCCCTAGCATATTCAAGCATTTGAAATATTCTTTCTCTTGATCAACAGATCCTTGAAGAGATTTTTCGAATCTCGACGTGATTTCCCCAGATTGACTGAATTCTGAGAGAGGTGTCTCGACATCACTTCTTCAGATTGATTGAAATCAAGAGAGAGATTCCTCGACTTGATTAACCCTGATTGGTTGAATTTGAGATGTCAAACCTTGATTTGCTTGCCCCAGATAGGCTGAACTCACGAGAGAGATTCCTCGTCGTGACTGCCCCTAATTATGTACATCTTATCAAAATCCTCAAGTTTACTTCCCTTGAAGTCAACCAAACTATGGAAGCAACTTTATCATATTCAGTGGAGTCTTCAAACTCTTCCCCTCAAGGATACTTAATCAAAATGCATCTACTCAACCGAGTATTCAGACTTCTCCCCTCAGAGTAACCAATCAAAGAAGGTATCAACTAATTATGCTCAATGGAGTCTTCAAGCAACATGCCCCTTGATATCAGTTTCTGAAATGATTCATTTTTACTCTAAGGAGTTCTCAAGTCCTTTTACTTTGATATGATCAAGCTCTTTATGGATTCTCATCATGGAAACTTCTTTGATGTTTAAGCAAATGTTTTGTATGCAAAAGAATGTTAATTCTAAGAATGATAATTCTAATACAAAGTTTATGCTAGTCTTGAAGTTAAAGCTCTTTTTTTTATGCAATGAGTTGGCCACCTCTTGTGAATGTAAAGCGGGCATACAATACCAACATAGATATGTCACGCTTCATTGGGAGTCAGTTAAACGCTATCGCATCGGAGTGCGTTTTCGAAATAAACCCTACTTCAATTAGGACTTTTAAGGGTTGTAACTTGGCCTGGTTCACGGTTTTCAGAAATAAAGGATTTTTAGGCTCAAAATTATTTGGTACCCACCCCTTCATGATGTTCTCCATTCTTAAGTTCAGTTAACTCAACATGAGTGTTCATCCCTCACAAGGAATTTTGAGATGGTTGAGGAATCAATGAGGTTTTTCAGACATGGCAGTCGCTCACCTTTTATTCTTTTGATTCATTATCACACGACTTTGTTCTTGCTTTATTTTCACCATCCTTTTTCTTTTTATTGTTATTTCTTTTCTTTCATCATTTTTTCTTTTCATTTTTTTTTTTTGCCATATTTTTGCTCTCTTTTTTTTTGAACAAGTCGTATGACCTCTCATTGTCTTTGATTCATTGGAAGTGATTGCGACTGCCTCATTCTTTGATTAATGAAGGATTACCATTGTGGTACCGTCATCTTTTGTCCTCTTGGTAGGTGAAGGATAACCATCACAGTTCTTACTTTCCTCAACCTTTTGAAAGATAACCATTATTGTATCCTTAGATGCATATTATTTGTGAGTTTTGAACACTTGATCAAGTTAAATGAACACTACCCTGCCCCAGGGTTAAAATTAAAGGTTTTTTTTTGAATAGAAAAGAAACTCCTACTTCAAGGCTCAAAGGGGTTGACGAGGGTCTATCTCCCTTATATCTCCGGTGTTTGGGGATTGAAACAATGCCTGTACATCATCAGCAGGATTTTATTCAAAAACACACAATTAGGGATTTTGCATTTTTATATCATCATCATTCTCCCTCCGCTCTTTGCCTAAGCAAGTGATTAGTAAAGTTGGTATCGTAATGCCAAAAACATTTTTATGAGTGAAAACGAATGGATTACTTCAAGACAAACATAAACAATGTATTATGATTTTCATTCGAAAATTAACAAGTTTTTACATGCTAGCAATGCTTAAATAAACAATGGAATGTTACCAATGAGAATGCAATAAAGATCTTAAATGGATGCTTTTTAGGAGACTTGACTCCGTATGGACTTATTTCTCTTGAATGCTTTTTGCAGTTTTGATACCCCATTGAGACTTCAATTTGTGCATAAAACTCTTGGACTGAATGAGATTGCTCTGGAATCGTCGAGGACTTGAATTCTGCCTTTGAATGTCCTACCACCTTTAGTTGAATGGCTAGGTGCCCCAGCATGGTAGCTACTTAGCATTATCATATGTTCCTTCCACACATTTTAGATTACTTCCCAAAAGAAAATTCCAACAAAGGCGTACAAGAGTGGTGCAATTTGCCTTACTTTAGGGATTCGAGCAATGCAAATGATGCAATACTCAAGATAGACAATGTCTTGCTTATCCCTCGGTCGGGAGCCCCAAATATAGATGCTAGAACAATAATCACCATCATAAGTCTAAGAAGCTAGTATGATCATCACACTCAGGAGAGTTACATGTGGTAAGGAAGGCCCACAACACAAATCTTAACCAATTGAGATTCCAACAAGCAGGGAAGCAACTTGGACACAAGGCGCTGAAATTACATCGGTACATTTCTCATATTCTGTCTTTCTATGTTGACGAGCAAAGGCCACTAAGAAGAAAATTTCGAGAAGAGATGACACATGATATGAAGCAATAGCTTGAGAATGAGAAATGCCTCTGTAGAACATTCTTGATTATCACGTGGAAAAAGATTCAGACGGAGTCACATAAGAATTTGTAATGCTTTAGGGATTCGAGCAATGCAAATGACACAATGCTCAAGATAAGAATACGTCTTGCTTATCCCTCGGTCGGGAGCCCCAAGCAACTTCCACATATGTACAAGAGATGATTGCCACTTTGGCTTCAATATCCAAACCATTTGGAGTGAGAGTAAGTCACCCTTGCATTTTTTTTTACATCAGGCGCTAGGCACAAACCAACAATATCTAAATCGGCGGAGTCACGACCTTTTATGATTTTCAACCTTTTCTCCAAGAGGTGGAACCTTTTTTCATTTCAATGATCGAAAACTTGAAGACTTCAATTTCCAAATTATTCTCCTGATGGGTTCCCTCCTTAACAGTAATAGGAATCGCAACAGTACTCGAACATTCTGATTCATAAGAACTTCCCTTGAGGTAAGATTAACATTCACATTTAGCCTTTGAGGAACCTGTCTCAATTCTTCTGGTCTAAGAGAGAAACCTTGGGTAGCCTCCATACACTGATTCACGTCAATCCCCATTTCTGTCCTCGTCTTATTCAAAACCTCACGGAGTTGTTCCATTATTAACTTTCAAGCACATAGCGGTGAGAAGTCATTTTGTTGTTGAAGTTAGCATTTGAGTAGAAAGGGCCCTCATAAGCTTCTGAGAGAACTATGAAATGCATGATAGTATGAATGCATGTTTCATTTCTAAGGGATCCTAAAGTCTTTTCATCAACTTTTGTTCCTCTTTTATTCTTTTTTTTTTGTTGCATATAGTATCTTTTCTTTTTTCTTTTCCATCTTTTATTTTTCTCTACTTTCTTTTCATCTTTTTTTTTTTTGGAAATAGACTTTAGAATCCCCCACAAATGAAGTGGATAAAGTAATGATGTTATGTAATGCAAAAGCATGGGATCGAGGTCCATATAATCTGAGTAACCACTATACAATCCTCTGAATAAATGATATAGGTCAGATGTCATGAGATCAAAGGTCCGACACCTTTTTGAATACCAGGAGAACCAATAGTCACCAACAGAATATGAATAGTCACCAACGGTACCTGTCATGTATATCCCTCCCCACTCACAGGTGAATCTAGGTCAAGGTAGGTCAAAAGGTCTCCAGCGTTAACAACTCTCCTGAAACACCATCATTGTTGCAAATACATGCCAACAACGGTATCCCATTCGAGTCTCAGCTGGTCGTGGGTCTCATGATCGCAATCAACAGAACCTGACATTCTGTTGGCGTCATGACTATCCACTCTATCCTAGGTATCCTATGTGTTAACTCTGGCCTGGGTATTGGGCCTTTTACCTCATAGAACAACCCACCCAACCTGCAAAACAGAACAGAAGACCCCAAGGAACACAGAATATAATCCATATGCATGATATGCAAACAGAAATAAACATGATATGCAGGCAGAAAAGTAAACATGTAAACATATATACAAGGTATAGACATAAAACAAATAAACACCCAGTAAATAAACAAACAAACGCAGGCTAGGATCGACTCACTAAGGATGGACCAGCAACAGGTCTAGCAACATCCCCAGCAGAGTCGCCAGCTGTCGCTACCGCGAAAAATGGAATCAGAGTCGCCACTAATATATTCATCCCATCGCGGGAAAGGAATATCAGAAACCTAACTCAGAATAAGAACAAGGTCTTTCGACCAGAGAACAGGGCACGGGAGTCGGTTACGCAAGGGGAAGGTGTTAGCACCCCTCACGCCCATCGTACTCGATGGTATCCACCTATGTTTGTTTCTATCTAAAGGGTGTATCTATGTCTAAAACCTAAATGCGAATGAATGCCAAAGAAATACGGGGAAAAGAAGGAATTATTTACAAGTGTGCTCGCTTAGGCCCCGCGACCCAATGCCTACGTATCCCTTACAAGGAATCAGAGCGACCGTAGTTCGGCTCCATAGTTTCCATTTGTTTTGTGTTTTTTAGTTGAACAGCGGTTAAGGTCACAATCCACGATGCTCGACCTTTGGAGACTTATACGCCTACTTTTGGAAAGGACTTAACTTGTTCTTAGGCGCCTAACAAGGCAAAAGAGTGAACTTGGGTTTGTGTTTTTTATGTAACTACATGATGAACAAAACCCAATACAAGGTTTCGCACCACTTCGTCACTTTGTTTTAATTCGAGCCTTTATTAAGTGTTTTGGATATTTTTGGTTGGGTATTTTTTAAGGGAATTTACTTTGCGATTAGAATCACATAAAAATGTATAATGATCGAGAAGCAGATTAGGGAATGAATCCCACTCACTTCTATCCCATTATATAATGTTCAAGAAACAGATTAGGGAATGAATCCCACTCATTTCTATCCCATTAATTAATGTTTGAGAAACAGATTAGGGAATGAATCCCACTCATTTCTCTCCCATTAAGTAGTGACCGAGAAACAGATTAGGGAATGAATCCCACTCATTTCTATGCCACTAAGTGATTGAGAAACAGATTAGGGAATGAATCCCACTCATTTCTCTATCACTTTCTTAATGTGATTCGCCTCTTTATTTATTAGTGTTTTAATGTTGAAAAGAAAAAGAATGAACAAGGGGGACTAACCTATTTTCTAACCTATTGTTATTCTAATTCTAATTCTAAAGTTAACATGGTGACTAAATTCTAAAAGGAGCATTAAAATGGTATTAACAAAGTAGGCCAAAAATATGACCAAAAACAAGTAACAAAAATCACACGACAATTACACAAAAATGACATGGAAATAGTACAAAAGAAATAAAAGAAGTGATTCAAGAATTAACCTAAAATATACTATTATTTTTTATGGGTTTTTTATATGTTAAAGGGAATTCTAATTCGAGCCTAAAGACCTAAATTCTAATAAGCCTAAACTAGTATTTTTTTATGAGGTTTTTATTGTCAACAAAATTCTAAAAAAAATCTAACAAAATGGTGATTATTTACTCTATTATTACTAAGAAAAACTAAGAGAAAACTATGTTAAAAAAACCTAAAGTCTAATGAGGAAAACATGCAGGCAGGGGGTGTAAGCTGAATCAGGGTGTGACTCAGTAGTCAGCGCACAGGCCCAAAGGGAGTGGCTCAACAACATATTTTTGTTTCAGATTTTCTATGCCAAAAAGTGGCGTGATTGGGCTCAGGGTGGTGTAGAGTGGATTTCGGCCCAATGGCTTTGACTAAGGTTCTTTCAGATTTTGTTATTGCTAGAAGAAAACTATGGGCCTACGGGGGGTGTGAAAAGTGATTCGTATGGCCCAATACTGATTTTGATTCAAACTAAATAATTTCTTATTCAATTTCTCCATTAATCCAATCAATCACAATTAATTCTAATTAACCTAATCAATTATCAGTTATTAATTCCCTTAATCCATACATTATCAGTCACAATTTAATCAATTAATAACAATTAAAAATAAAATAAATAATACAAAGGGGCTTAGGGTTTACTTACAATGTGACGATTGGACTTCTCAACATATCTTCTCCCTCACCCGTGAACGAAGACGGCGGCGCGATGTTGCTTCTTCTTCTCCGATCAACTCTCGTCCTCCGCCATCGCGAACAACCGATGAACAACGCATTCACTACCTTGCCTTCCTCTCGCCCGATTCGTCATCTCTTCGCTTAGCTCGACGACTCGTTTCTGCTCAAATTCAAATCCTCTCCGATTCAACTCCGTCCACCCTTCTCCGAATCGATCTCTCTCACCACGAATCTTCAATACTGATGACACGAAAAACCGGCAAATGAACTTCGCGTTCTTCAGGTAAGTCTATTAACACTTGCGTTATTCCTTTTCCTCCGTCTTCTTTTTGTTCCTTGCGCTTCAGTTCTGAGTTGTTGTTATTACTGTACTCGATGATGGTGATGATTGATGAAACAAGTTGCAGGTGATGATGAAGTTCGTTGTCTACTTGATGAAGGCGACGGAGCGAATAAGAAGATTGAAGGTTGACGAGAGGTTGGTTGAAGATGAAGGTTCTGAGATGCGATGGAGAATCTAAGGAGAAAGATGATTCTGAGTTTAGAGAGGAAGATTGACGATGATGAAGATATAGAGATGATGAAGATTCAGATTGAAGATTATGGAGGTTGAAGAATTGGTGGTGAAGATTGGAGAAGATGAAGTTTGTTACTGATTCTTGTTGGTTATGGAGAGGCTTGAAGGTGTGAAAAATGGTGAGATTGAAGATTGGTTAGAGAAGATTCTGGTGATTTGAGGTGTGAAGAAGCTCAAGAGGGATTGTTCTGAGAATTGAAGGATGGAGAGAGCATTGGTGTGTAGCTCTGTGGTATGAAGTGTTGATGGTGATGAATGGAGCAATGAAGAATGGTTGAAGTGAGGATGGAGATGAATGAATTGTGAAGAGAAGAAGAAGATGCAGAGCAAAATGGTGGGGACTGATAAAGATGTGTGTGAATTGTGGAGAGGCTGAATTGAGGAATGTGGTTCTGATTTATAGAGGTGGAGAGAAGCGATTCTGAAGGTTAGTTTTCCCCTTTGATATTTCTGTTGAATCCTTCTCCTTCTGTAACTGATTTTTTTTGTTTTGATTCAGTTATGGGATCTATTAGCTAGGTGGTTGAAAACTGTTAGCTGTTAGAAAAAAGTTAGTTACAAATGGTTTTGACAGTTATGAATCGGTTAGGTTGTTAGGAATAACTAATTTCTATTATGAGGTGGAGGGTAGAGATTGATTCAGTTAGGGACCGATTGAGTTAGTAACTGAATTAGTTATAAACTGTTAGTAACAGTTAGGACATGTTTGGTTTTCGGTTAGTGCTAGGTTATTGGATTCAGTTTTTCTTTTAGGAATTGCTGCTGACTGTATACTTATATGAATGGGATTGTATGATTATTAGAATGGGCGTTGGTTTTGCGAATCTGATCCGTTTTTGAACTGGCTGAATTTGTTGTGGATTGGTAAGATAACGATGATGATTTAATGTTGCAGGTCTGTTTTTGAGGTGCTGCAAGTCTGTGAATGTTTGATGGCAGCTCCGGTTTTATTTTGCGGGTTTTGAGTGGTAAGCTGGATTTATTTTCTGGATAATGTAGAATTTATTGTAGCTTTGTTCTGAATGTGGGACGGTGTATTTGATTGTGTCAGAATTAACATAAGCTAGCTTGATTTGAATTGGCACAGGTTTTCTAGAAGGTATTGGCATGGTGTCGAAGTCTGAAGTATGCGGCTTGGATGTTACGAAACTGTGAGCGAACCGTATGGTGAAGATGTGCGCATAGCTTAGATTATATTGAAGATTCTGATTTAGGTACAGATACATGATGTGGGACTGGTTATTAGTGAATGTATTTGAATGCTGGTTTTGGTTTATATTGACTGCACTTGTTTTATGACTCAATTTACATGTTGTTTGGATAGGTTTTGGAACTTGTCAAGTCAAAAGATAGGCTGCAGCGAGTGTATTGGTGCGGAGACGCAACTAGTGTAATCGCACGGCTCATGGTGTATTTGGAACGACACAGAGATGGGCTAAACTATGAAGCTTGAAGATTGGGGAGAAAGAATATGCTTGAAGTTTAGTATAGAAATGTAACTAATTGACTTTGTAATGAGACTTTTTCCTCTTTTTTGTATTGAATTGGATTGGAAGGGAACATTGAGCATGTAGATGATTCTCCTTGTAAAGTGATATGAAATATATACATATGGTTCTTGAAACTTGTAAATGGATGGTTACTCATAGCATGTTACGTTTTCTCTTACCCAAAATTGAGATTTTAATTCCTTCTCCCTCCTTGTGTTTCCACTTTAGTTTTAATTGTGATTTCACAGCCAAAAATTCTGAAGAAAAAATGCCCCGCACTTGAAATGATTCACGAAGTTCCACATAACTTTGATTCTTGTATGCAATCCCAAGTGACCGAGTGAGTTTGACCTTCGAATTAATGATAAGGAAATCTAGATAGATCCTTAATTCATCTGATGATTATTGTAAGCATAATGACATGAAGCCCAAAACCTACACTCAAAAAGACCCTTTGATCGCCACAAGAAATAGGGAAATAAACTCTAATTTCACAGTTCAATGCTCATAAATACTTCGATGAGAATAGCCTTGTAGCTTGAGAAGACAGAAGTTCATGATGAATGACCATATCAAAAATCTACTTCCACAACCCATGCTTCGAAGGAGAACCAGATGATCCAAGCTTATTTGATATGTACGTCTCAAACCAATGCAAAAACTTTGATTAATGAATGCATGAGTTATGTTAATGCCCTAGTGGAAAGATGATGCATATGAAATGAGAAGTTTAAGCCAGTTAGAAATAAATATGTGGGCAAATTTTGGGGTGCAACACACATACCCACTCCAGTACATGAAATTAGGCATTTCATTGTACGCCTTTTGTACATATCTCAATCAACTTGTTTTTAACTTTGAATAACAAACCAAAAATGAAGGTTTCTTTAAATCTTCCCAAAAATACCATGGGCCTCCATGTAGGTATAAGTCCCAAGCCCTTTTGTAAAAACCTGTTTACATAGCTTTGAATAAACTCAACGGGCCTTTCCCCGAGTATAAGTCCCGAGCCCCCGTGTATACAAACGGAGCATGCTTACAGGTATATTTCCTTCATAAACTCCATTATATACACACACTTTGTCATATATATAATTGTTCATAACTGTTCATATTTATTCATGTACTTGTTCATGTTTGTTCATACTTGTTCATGTTTGTTCATATGTGTGATATGTGTGCTTGTTCAACTTAGTACAACACTAGGTTCCCCATAGCCTCCTATTGGGCTTCGTGCAAAGAATCTCCCTAGTTTAGGTTAGGACATAGAGTATGGTTTCCCGGTGAAATCGCTCTAAGAGCTCAAACCAGCTATACCACGCCTCCCCTTGGGCTTTGTACAAACGAGTGACCCTCCCATAGCCTCCTCTTGGGCTTACAATGCAAGGACCCTGGATTGTCCCTCCCATAGCCTCCTCTTGGGCTTACAATGCAAGGACCCTCGGATAGCCTCCTCTTGGGCTTCGTACAAGGACCCACGGGCTTCTTATAAGCATCCCCAATATCCAAATCAAATACCCTAGGAGATTAGACATTTTTCATCTCTATGCTAGGAGTATCCCTTCTATATCATCACAAACAATCAATCAATCAATCAAACTTTTTTGCCACAAATCTGGCTAATCAATCAAACTTCTTTTTGCCACAAGGCTGGCTAATCAATCAAACCGTTTTGCCACCGTACTGGCTGATTAATCAAAGTTTTTGTCACAAGGCTGACTTCATTGAAACTTTTGCCACAAGGCTGGCTGATTAATCAAAACTTTTTGTCACAAGGCTGACTTCATTGAAAGTTTTTGCCACAAGGCTGGTTAAACAAACAAAAATCAAACAGATGTATGTGATGATATAGATTAGATACATCTAGCATTTAGACGACATTTGTCTATTTTTCTTTGCTTCCACTAGCATAAGTGGGAACTACGATTGCTCTGACTTTCTCAACATCCCTTTGAGAATACGTAGGCACAAGGTCGATCCTTGGCGAGCAAAACAAAACAAAACCATTCAAACCTTAGCACCCGTAGACCCCGAGCTACAGATGCTCTGATTCCCTCTAAGGGATATGTATGCAGAGGATCGCGATGATCTTTGCGAGCATAATCAAACAAACACCTTAGGTCCCACCTATTTCACAACAGAACCTCCACCGTAACATGGAATGAAAAACAAAGCAAAGAAACCTATAGAGTACTATAGATACGTTGGGTGCTAATACCTTCCCTTCGTATAACCAACCCTCTTACCCAAGATCTCTCCCCCCACTTTTAGGTTATTGCAGCTTTTTTCCTTTTCCTCCTTTGGAAATAATAAAAAGTTTGGTCGGTACAAAAGAAAAATCATTATTTATGAGCACTCGAGCCCAAAGAAGGCATCAGGTGTCTCATCCCACAAAAAAGAGGAACAAAACGATTTTTCGCCCGCGACACTAACCTGTAGGGATTTTACTTTTATATCCTTGTATCTACAACTGCGTGTCCTCCCACGAAGGACATTTCCATTAACGCACGTCAATTGGCCCCTCGATGGCCATGCGATCTAGTGACTGTCTCGAACGGTCACCTCGTGCCTACACCTACGCACTCCCTAGCCTATAGGGATTTTCTTTCACACTCGTGCGTTTTCACAACGACGCGTCCTTCCCCGAAGGACAACTTCATTAGCATGCGTTCAATTGGCCTCTCGATGGCTATGAAATCTAGTGACTGTCCTGAACGGTCACTCCATGCTTATTCCCGCGCACCCTCCAACTTGTAGGGTTTGGATCTCCATTTACACATCACATCCCTAGCCTGTAGGGATTTCTCTTCGTCCATATCGTCCTTAGATAGGTTGTGTTCCGCATAGAGAACCTTCCCACGAGGGACAAATTCATTGGTGCACGTTGATTGGCCTCTCGATGGCCATGAGATTGAGTGACTGTCTTGAACAGTCACTAGCCTCTATCTTCTGCATACTCTCGAATCCAAGGGATTTCCTTTAGCGTGTCATAACATTTATCCTGCAAAGATTCCAAGAGGGTCTAATGTCGCCTCTAAGGCCATCCCTAGGATCATATGTTACACGTCTACATACACGGAGTTACAATACAAGGAGTCTCTCGCGTACGCGTACATTTGCATTTTCATGCATTCATGCATTTACATTTGCATCTTCGCCCGCATCCACACTAACCGTGCTAGCCGGTTTCCCGAAACTCAAAAAAAATCAAAGGATCGTAGACTATGGAGCAAGGAGAATAAAAGATCTTAGTCTTGCCAAAGAAAAGGATGTCTTTTACCATGCTAGCCACATGTCCATGCCTTGTCATAACAGAATTATAAATACAATAAAGGTTGTCATCGAGCAAGGATTAGTTCAACAAAGAGTTCCCTCATAGACACACTCAAGATGTATCTAATCATAAGGGGTTCATCTACGAACATAACAAACTTACACGAACGCTCTACGATAACCTGGGGGCAAGGATTAGTCCAACTGGGGCAAAATCCTGAACAAAGATGCATGACTACTATGAAGGGAAGGCGACCTGTGTTAACTCCACGCCAAGGGAGAAAGGGTCATAGATTTTCTTCATTAATTTACAAACGCTGAAGGTTGCAAATGGTGTGATACTATCCTGAGAAAAAGCAGAAGAGGTTCAGTCTAAGGAAACTCATGAAGTTCCGAAACGACGAAAACCCATGCTAACAGTTTATTCCTGACAGGTTTGACATGTCCAAAGAAAATTCGAGGTTGCCCTCACTTATACAAGTTTAAGAATCTAAGGAGTGAAACAAGGTCAGTGGATCTACAAAGGAGATTATCCCTAGGATCAATAGGTGTTTACCATGCTCACTATCTCAACCCTTACAACCGCTAAGTGTTACTCAAGATAAAAAGCTGTACCTTCAGATTAGCAATTCTAATGGGATGACCATGCAGGTTTTGGAGTCAATTCATTCACCCACTACCACGAGTTTTCACTCGTACACTTCTATTCTATTTCAAATTTCAAATCTAAGAGTATTAACAAACTTGAGGGAGAATGACGAATACAAATAACTAAGTCCAGCTAAACATATGCTTTCAAGGTAAGACCGAGCCGAGGATGTACAGGCATTGCTTCAATTCCCAAACAGTGGAGATATAAGGATGTTAATCCCTCGTTACCCCCTCGAGCCAGGAGTTGGAGTTTGTTTCTATTTTTCAAAAGAACCTTGATTTTAACCAGGGGCAGGGTAGATGTCAACTAATTCAATGATGTATTTTGGTTGCCAAGAGAATCAGTCAATCCAAGCATAAGGTTCAAGCATATCTTCTTCCTCGCATTGAGGAAGCAATGGAGGTAATATTTACAACACCTTCTTCCTCATTACATCATTCAAGATCGAGGGAGTATCAAAGGCGAAGCTTACAAATCAAAATCAACATAGCAGTCACAACATGCAATATCCAAGAATCAATCTCAAAAGGATCTTTCAAGAATAAAAAAACGCCCGCTAAGTCAAAATGAAAATTCCATCAAAGGAAACAAAAGACTTAGGCAAAATTGGGGCATCCCGATGGGTCAAATTCAAAAGAATTAGCTCATACAAAAATAAGGGATAAAAACAAAGGCGAAATACAAAGGATAATCTTGTGACTGCTAAACCATCAAAGCTTCACATCAATGCTTGGATCTTTACAACATATGTCATCAAAGTTTGGATCTCTACTAAGGCTTCTGCTCAACATCGAAACTGAAACGATTCTCTTGCAAACAAAGCACATCCATTGGATTAGTAGAATTTTTAGGATCTGGAGAACATCAAGGAGAAAAGGGTGGGATAAATAAAATTTTGAGCCTTATATCCATTGTTTCTTAAAACATGAACCAGGCCAAGTTACAACATTTAAAAGTCCTAATTGAGGCAAGGTTAACTACGAAAGCATATTAAACAGGAATTTGTTATACTGACTCCTATGTTTGTTAAAACTACTTCTAATCACTATGCTTCTTCAAGCACTCTTTTCAAAACCATCCAGTCCTAATTCATAACGGACTTCGATTTCAAAACTTGCATACGCATTCCATTGGAGCTACTTCTCAAAAAGTACAACACCATCTACGAGTATACACTTAGCATCGAGGAAATCTCGAAATGGGTTAATCAAAGGTGATCATTTCTAATAAAGACCCTGGAGTCGGGGGAACCACATCTAGGGGGTTCTCCTAAACAGGGGCAAAAAAATTTTCAAGGAGCACAGAGGTATACAATCAAACATCCTATTCACCAGGGGCACTCTTCCTAAGGTTCAATCGACTTGGGGCACATCTCAAAGCAATCTCAAACAGGGGCATGTCAGACATGGGAAGAATTCAAATTCAGAGGATAGAACACTATGGATAACCTTCCATGACCTGGAGATCAGGGGCACACCCTTCAATCTAAACATCGAAGCATATGACAAGGCTATTCCCTGGGGCACTTCCTTCATAAGCATCTTTCTCCATGAAAATACTGGGGCAATGGATATCAAATCCGCAAGACACACAACAAAAGGAAAAAGGCGTTCTCGCACTTTACAACATCGAACAAATTCTTTCTCCTAACTACGATCTTCCGAGCTCAAATAAGACAGGTATTGGGAAATCGCGCTAGCATCACACCTCATCCTAGCAAACAGACTTGCAACTCCAGCGAACTATATACGCTTTGGTTATTAATAACCTACCGTTGGAGCATCACACAAATACATACAAATCACGCATTACATACATTGGTTGATACATTACACCGTAACTCTTTATGTGGTCTTCTTCAAGACAAACATTCACATCCATTCAAAAGACCTTTTTCGGGTAATCTTACAGAAGACATTACTTCGTTCCACTCATTACGTCAACCAAGCATACGCATATGCATAAGCATACATAAACATTACAAAGCCAGCATAAGCATAGTCAGGGTATAAGTGCAAGCATGGAATAAACAAGTTCAAAGGGTTTGAGGAGATAAAATCATGAGATTGCATACATGCATACGCATTAGCATTAGCATATACATATCACAAAAGCCCAATTTTTATTGGCAATCCAAACCATTACAAAGTCCAGTTCCCGTCTGGTAGTCAGTCCTCGTCTGACCGTTTCATCAGTATACATACAACATATACATGTGTAAGCATTCACACATACGCATTATACAAACAACAGGGGCATGTGCATAACGCATAAGTATGATGCATACGCATTTACAAAACAAAATTCTACATAGGTAAATTTCGCGATAACACTCGCGGATAACCCTATTGGTGGTACAGGTAAATTCTGCGATAACACTCGCAGATAACCCTAATAACATAGGTAAATTTCGCGACAACACTCGCGAATAACCCTATTGGTGGTACAGGTAAATTCTGCGACAACACTCGCAGATAACCCTGATAACATAGGTAAATTTCGCGATAACACTCGCGAATAACCCTATTGGTGGTACAGGTAAATTCTGCGATAACACTCGCAGATAACCCTGGTGACATAGGTAAATTTCGCGACAACACTCGCGAATAACCCTATTGGTGGTACAGGTAAATTCTGCGACAACACTCGCAGATAACCCTGGTAACATAGGTAAATTTCGCGACAACACTCGCGAATAACCCTATTGGTGGTACAGGTAAATTCTGCGACAACACTCGCAGATAACCCTGATAACATAGGTAAATTTCGCGATAACACTCGCGAATAACCCTATTGGTGGTACAGGTAAATTCTGCGATAACACTCGCAGATAACCCTGGTGACATAGGTAAATTTCGCGACAACACTCGCGAATAACCCTATTGGTGGTACAGGTAAATTCTGCGATAACACTCGCAGATAACCCTGATAACATAGGTAAATTTCGCGACAACACTCGCGAATAACCCTATTGGTGGTACAGGTAAATTTCGCGACAACACTCGCGAATAACCCTATTGGTGGTACATGTAAATTCTGCGACAACACTCGCAGATAACCCTGATAACATAGGTAAATTTCGCGATAACACTCGCGAATAACCCTATTGGTGGTACAGGTAAATTCTGCGATAACACTCGCAGATAACCCTGGTGACATAGGTAAATTTCGCGACAACACTCGCGAATAACCCTATTGGTGGTACAGGTAAATTCTGCGATAACACTCGCAGATAACCCTGGTGAAACAGGTAAATTCTGCGATGATATTCGCCGATAACCCTGTCGGTGCAGGTGAACTTGCTAGAATTATAGCAAGCAATCCTATTGGGGTCCAAACTGCGATGTAACTTGCCAGAACTATGGTAAGTGAGAGGTACAAACTGAGAGTAGCTTGCCAGAACTATTGTAAGTGAGAGGTTCACAAACTACGATTAGCTTGCCAGAACTATGGTAAATGAGGGGTTCACAAACTGCGATTAGCTTGCCAGAACTATGGTAAGTGAGGGGTTCACAAACTGCGAAACTTATCAGAACTATGGTAAGTGAGGGGTTCACCAACTGCAAAAACTTACTAGCACTATAGTAAGTAGGGGTCCACAAACTGCGAAAACTTATTAGAACTATAGTAAGTAGGGGTTCACAAACTGCAGAAGCTTGCTGACCATAGCAAGCCAATTACACAACCAACAGAAGGTCCTCGCTATTTCCTTTTCAGGAACTTTTCCAGGAAGTCTTCTTCAAGACGTATTCCATCGTTTCTAGGAGCTTTTCCAGGCATACAAGATTTTTCAAACGATTCCACGATTGGGTTTATCACGTTAGTCCTTCGGCAGTGATCTTCTCCAAAACTTCAAACAATCAAAGGTGTTAGCTTTCTTTTCAGAATTTCTAACATTCTTCAACTAACATAACTAACAATCATGCATCATTCGACTAACATACTTCGTTCATACATTACGCATATACATACATGGCTCTCATTTATTTTGAGAAGCTCACTGCATCAGGCATCGCATGCATCATACAATTGCATAGAATCAAGGTTGCCTTTTCAGGCCATGCTACGATTAAAAAGCGTAGCTCCAAAAAAAAAGAAAAGAGCAAAAAGAAAGCATCTGCTCCAAAAAAGAAGAAAGAATGGTATCTACCTTGGGTGGCATCTGTAAGCCCATCTCCTACAGAATTCTTTCCCGTGCAAATTTCAGGGCATTTCAGTGCCCAATCATCTTCTACCTTTAGATCATGATAGGCAGACGTGCCTATCTAATTCTCCAGGTTTAAGAAGATTGAACAGGGGCAGCTGTCATACCCCAAAATTTGCCCTCCTCTATTCATCTTCAATGGCTATAGGTTCAAAGGATCGTTCAAGTCACCTCCTTCTAATCAAGGACCTCATAAACTAGGGCACCTCCATGTCAAAAGTCAAGCTTCTATTTCAAGGATTGCTCGCTCAATGGTTCAGATGA
The DNA here is from genome assembly GCF_029867415.1 of Vicia villosa. Classification (NCBI taxonomy): domain Eukaryota; kingdom Viridiplantae; phylum Streptophyta; class Magnoliopsida; order Fabales; family Fabaceae; genus Vicia; species Vicia villosa. The sequence continues at coordinate 217,610,455 of NC_081180.1, read as the reverse complement.
CCAACAATCGACTATGTTGACCTAAAAGTCAACTATAGTCAAAATACAGTCAAACTTCAAGATTTTTGGTCAACATCAAGTATGTGAGGTTATATACATCATTGGATCGAGAATTGATCATGATTCCATTAATAGAAACTCAGAGATGAATAAATATGAAAAGGTTCAAATTAGGGTTTCTTGGGAGGAAGTCAACCCAACTTTGACTGGGCATAACTTTCACATGGAACATCAAAAATTCCCCACTCAAAGCCTATTTTGAAGGAAATTGAATTCTCTACAACTTTGTGTCTCACAAGCCAAGGCTAGAAATGCTTCATTTAAGAGATACAAGGCAAACGATTACAGGTCATTTTCAGGCATCCTTCAAAAGCAGTTTTTTCCCAAAGAGGATATGATTAAGATAAAAGCTTCAAATGAAAAATATGTTCCAAAGTGGCTTGTAGAGGACCTCTTGAGGTTTCTAAAAAGTATTAGAACTCCCTCATAGCTCAAAAAATTGAAGGAGATATGCTCGATCAAAGTTAGGTGATTTTTAGGGACCAAATGTGATAAAGGAGGGTTCAAATGGAGAAACTTTGCAAAAGGGCCCATAGTATTTTCATACAAACTTGGTCCACAAGCTATTAGCATGCCCAAAAACCACTTGCCACGAAAATTAGCATTATATTTGAATTAATGTATTTTTTATTTCATTTTTATGATTTAATAAAGACTAAAAATCAAATATTTTGTTAAAATTATATTTTGTTTGATTTCCAATCAGAATTAATGATCAAATATAATGTAATTTCGTGCATAGTGATTGGAGAAGGAAGTTAATACAAATTGTGAGCAAAATAGCAAGATTTTATTCAAGAAATCAAATCAAATTTCTCAAATTTGCAAGGGTGGATTCAAGAGAGTTTTGGGCTATTTTTCTTAACCTAATTCACTACCTATAAGTACCTAGCACATGCCACATGATTAGGGGGTTGAACAATTCGTGAACAAGCACTCTTGCAAGAACAAGAAAAAGTGAAGAAAACTCAAATTCGGTTTTGTCAATGGAGAGGTTTCCAACAAGGTTTGAGGTTTGCAAAAGCTTCCCCAAGAGTTTCTGAACGTGGGAGGATCACTACGCTGCAACAACACCCCCAGAACAACCTCCGATTGGCCGAGGTGAGTGACTTTAAAACTTGGTTCGATTAGACGGTTTTAGGCATTCTCATAGGCTTTAAATTGTGTATTCTGATCGTTGTTCATGCTGTGGACGTTTGTGAGTCATTAATTGGGTTTCTGGGCATTGTATGTATGATCGGCCATTGGAGGCCGATTGAAGGTTTTAGGGTTTTAATTAGGGCTTTCCGTTAGAGATAAAATTAGGCCAAATCATGGGCATGGTTGGGTTCGCACGCTTCAAACGAGTGGGATAGGGGTATCGCGAAAGATTTCTGGACGAGCATGTTCAATTCGCTATTTTCCAGGTATATTAGCTACGAACCATTCCGTAGCTATTTCGCAGCCAAACACGCAGGTGTATCACCAGTTTGGTTGAAGAAGATGATGATCTGTCATTACGTGATACGCGCGTTTGAATTTCGCGCTCGTTTTGCTTTGTGTTTTATTGATTAGCGATAAATTATTTTGGCTGAATTGGTTAAACAATTGAGAAACGCAGCCGGAGTGGTAAGACTGCACGCGTGTATGCCAAGGGACGAGGGTTCGAACCCTCGCTCCCACATATCATTTTTATGAAATATTTCTCTTTGATCCTGTGCGCTCTTCACCATAATTCTCACCATACGCCCTCAAAATCTAACCACCAGATGGCCGTCAGCCTTAGATCATGCGCCCAGGATGTAGTCCCTATACCATGCACCACATTAACAACCACACTAAATCAAATCCTATCAAACAATAACAATTTTAATTAAATATTTATCTTGATTAAATCTCTTTTAATATATTTATTTATGTAATAATATTTATTTTTATAAATAAATTAATACATGATATTTATATTAAAAATGCAACTTATTGTTCGTGCCGATTAAATCTATTAATCGCTATGGGCAATAATAATTTTAATTAAAATGTTTATTTAATTAAAATAAAATACAAATCAAACTACATTCGATTAAATGGTTGCAATCATCTTATTGATTGTGATGATTAATCATCCCTCGTTCCAAATTTAATTTGTTACTATTTGTAATCGAATCAATCGATTATGAGGGGTAACAATACAAAATACAATTCATAAAAATAATAAAATACGTTAATTCATTATTAGTGATAATCAGATCAATCGATTTGAATTGGTAATGGTGCAAAATCCTAATCTTTTAACTATGGTGATCAAATCTATTGATCATTGCGGTTAATAGTGCCAAATCAGGGTTGTACGCCTAAAACATTTAAAACACACTAAACCACGTTACTACAGCAATTCATCTCTTCAATTCTGCGATGTTCACAACTACGATAAGGTAACTCAAAATACCTTCGAACATTCGCATTTCAAAACAACTTCTAAACAAATTCAAATACATTCAATTCAATTCTAGGGCGTACAACCCGTCCCCCGAACTACGTTGACTCTGATTCTCCCTAAGGAGATACGTAGGCACTTGGCAACAAGGCGAGTCCCCTTCCTTCTAAATCTCATTTTTCCCGATTTATTTCCCTTAATTATTTAACCCTCGAAAGCATAAACCTTACCTTAATACTCTTAGCCATAAAACTGTTACCTTAGATTCAAAGCCATAGGAAAGGGTTGAGGGTGCCTAACACCTTCCCTCGACCTGAATATAGTATCTTACCCTGATCTCTATACTGCGTAGGGTTTCCTATTCGCCCTTCAGAATAGGTGGCGACTCTAAACATAAATTTTTTAGGCAGGTTGCTACACTTGGTACGTCCTCTTTTTGAAGGGTTCATCTGCCATAACAGAACAAACAGCAACACACAGCATATATCATGTTAGGAACAGAAAAGAAAACAATGGGATGATTTCTCACCTAGTCGCGGCGCGACTGCGGTGAAACTGCTAGGGTTTGACTGTAGTGGGTGTTGTCTGAGGCTCCTAATGCCCTCAATCACTCCTACAGTCTCAATTGGCATTAGATCATTGTCATCTACCCTATGGTTCCAATTTTTTTCATGAATCCTTCATCTATTCATACTATCTACAGATCTGAGTTGCAACTTGACCTACTTGGTAATGAACACAAGAATAGAGAGATGGATACATACCTTGCTCCTGATTTAAGTGAGAATGAACGAGATTTTTGGATGAGAACTGCAAATCCGCTATTTTTCGCTCTGAGGAGTACTGAAGTTTTAAAATATTGAATGAGGGGGAAATGTATAGTTTCCAAATAAATACTGAGTTTCGCACTACCGCGGCGCGCACATTTACACCCGCGGCGCGCCAAACTTTCTATTTGGCTTTGCGGCGCGCCCATTTTACTCGCGGCGCGGCTTTGCGATTTACAGCCTATTTGCAAACTGTTACACCTCCCTACTCCTTTCTACTCTCATTGCACTGATATGATGATACAAATAAATAATAAAAGAAAAAAAAACAAAAGAACTTACTCTGTTGGGTTGCCTCCTAACAAGCGCTTCGTTTAACGTCGCATGGCTCGACGGTCAAAATCCTTCTATGATGTGCTCAAAAGTGAGAATGTGCACACTTCTCTATCAAAATCTCCCCCAAGGTAGTTCTTTAACCGTTCTCCATTAACGGTCCAACTTTCTTTACTCTTACTATCCTCGATAGCAATGGCACCATATGGTTTAACTTCCTTAATTACGAACGGTCCAGACCACTTAGACTTTAGTTTTCCTGGGAAGAGCTTGAGTCTAGAATTGAATAGTAGAACAAGGTCTCCCACTTTGAACTCTTTCTTCTTGATTCTCTTATCATGGTACCTTTTTATATTTTCCTTGTACATTTTATTAGATTCATATGCTAGGTACCTGAATTCCTCAAGCTCATGGATTTGATTCTTCCTTTTCTTATAAGCCAAACTATCATCTCTATTGAAGAATCGTAAGGCCCATAATGCTTTGTGTTCCACCTCTACCGGAAGGTGACATGCCTTACCATAAACCATTTGGAACGGAGATGCACCAGTCGGTGCTTTGTATGATGTCCTATAGGCCCACAAGGCATCATCAATCCTTACCGACCAGTCTTTTCGGGATTCTGACACAGTCTTCTCTTGAATATTCTTGATTGCTCTGTTTGAGATCTCTGCTTGCCCATTGGTTTGGGGATGATTAGGTGACGCTATCTTGTGGTTGATATGATACTTGTCCAGCACTTTCGCTACCTGCTCGTTAACAAAGTGAGATCCACCATCGCTTATAATCACTCTAGGCATGCCAAAACGTGTGAATATGTCTCGATTTAAAAATTTTAGCACAGTTTTGGCATCCGCTTTTGGTGTGGCGATGGCTTTTACCCACTTGGAGACATAATCTACTGCAACTAGAATATATTCATTAGCAAAAGAAGGAAGAAATGGCCCCATGAAATCGATGCCCCAACAATCAAAAACTTCTACTTCAATAATGGTTTGAAGCGGCATCTCATCTCGTTTACTTATCCCACCAACTCTTTGACATTTGTCACAATTCTTTGCATGATGGTGGGCGTCTTTGAAAATAGTAGGCCAGAAAAACCCGGATTGGAGAAGTTTTGTTTCCGTCCTCCATCCGTTGAAATGCCCACCACTAGGTGAATTATGACAGTGCCACAAGATTTGTTGGGCTTCTTCTTCAGTAACACATCTTTTTAAAATGCCATCCTTACCTTTCTTGAACAAATATGGGTCGTCCCACACATAGTATTTTGCATCGGCTAACAACTTTTTCTTTTTGTTCCAATCAAAGTCCTCCGGTATCATACCGGTTGCTTTATAATTAGCAAGATCGGCGAACCAAGGTCTTATTTGGAGTTGAAAAAGTTGTTCATCCGGAAACTCATCATTTATTTCAGTTTCTTGGTTGGTAACATTTACATTGACCAAACGGGATAAATGATCTGCTACCACATTTTCTGAACCTTTTTTATCTCGGATTTCTATGTCAAATTCTTGCAAAAGAAGAACCCAACGAATGAGTCTTTGCTTCGAATCCGGTTTAGTAAGCAGATATTTAATGGCCGCATGGTCTGTGTAAATCACCACCTTTGACCCAAAGAGATAGGATCTAAATTTTTCAAGGGCATACACTATAGCTAACAATTCACTTTCTGTGGTGGCATAATTGACTTGAGCATCATTTAGCACCTTACTTGCATAGTGTATGACATGAAATATTTTTCCTTTTTGCTGGCCTAATACCGCACCTATGGCATAATCGCTAGCATCACACATAAGTTCAAAATGGTTTTTCCAATCGGGTGCTACGATCACAGGTGCGGTGGCTAGCCGTTCTTTTAGGTCATTGAAAGCTTGTACACAAGATTCATCAAAATTAAAACATGTACCTTGGTTGAGTAAATTACTCAAAGGTTTGGCAATCTTTGAAAAATCTTTTATGAATCTTCTGTAGAATCCTGCATGACCTAAAAATCTTCTTACTCCTTTGACATTTATTGGAGGTGGGAGCTTTGAAATTACCTCCACCTTGGCTTGGTCCACTTCAAGTCCTCTTGAAGATACTTTGTGTCCGAGTACAATTCCTTCAGTTACCATGAAATGGCACTTCTCCCAATTCAAAATCAAATTGGTCTCGATACATCTTCCAAGTGCCACATCCAAATTATTCAAGCATGTATCAAAATTTTACCAAATACTGAGAAGTCATCCATGAATACTTCAATACTTTTTTCAATAAGGTCTGAGAATATGGCCTGCATACACCGTTGGAAAGTAGCTGGAGCATTACATAATCCAAATGGCATCCTCCTATATGCGAAAATTCCAAATGGACATGTAAAAGCTGTCTTCTCATGATCTTCTGGGTTTACCACGATCTGATTGTATCCGGAATACCCATCTAAGAAGCAATAGTAATTCTTCCCCGATAACCTCTAAAGCATTTGATCCATGAATGGTAGAGGGAAGTGATCTTTTCTCGTAGCTTTGTTGAGTCTACGATAATCGATGCACATTCTCCACCTGGTTACAGTTCTTGTTGGTATAAGTTCATTCTTGTCATTACGGATCACCGTCATGCCTCCCTTCTTTGGTACAATGTGTACTGGACTGACCCATGCACTATCTGAAATTGGGTAAATCATACCTGCTTCTAGAAGTTTTATCACCTCTTTCCTTACTACCTCTTTCATTGTTGGATTTAGTCTTCTTTGCGGTTGGGCTACCGGTTTGAATTCTTCCTCTAACATGATCTTGTGCATGCAATATGCAGGACTTATACCTTTCAGATCAGCCAATACCCATCCAATTGCAGCTTTATTCTTTTGGAGAATTTGAATGAGTCTTGCCTCTTCTTTTGTGGTCAACTTAGAACTGATAACGACAGGTTTATTTCCCTCTTCATCTAGAAAGACATACTTCAAATGAGGTGGGAGTAGCTTTAATTCTATCTTTGACTCTGCAACTCCCTTTTTTAGCTCCAAATCTTCTACCTTGTCTTCCTTTGTGATCGTGTTGCCACCTTTCTCTAATTCCTTTAAAAATAACTCAATTTCTTTTTCTTCTTCTTGAGTAAGTACATTGAAAGATTCAACAAGAGATCTCTCTAAAGGGTTAGATAGATGAATTTGGTTTGCCACTTCTACTACACTCTCTTCAGTAACATCCATGCGAAAACAGTCATTCTTGTCTTTTGGTTGCTTCATGGCATCGAAAAGATTAAAGCATACCTCTTCATCTTGAACTCTTAACTTCCTTATATCATCATCAATATCGATCATCATTCGGGCTGTTTTCATGAATGGTCTTCCAAGAATGATAGGTGACTCCTTGTCTTGTTCCATGTCAATCACAACGAAATCTACCGGAAACAAAAATTTGTCAACTTTCACTAACATGTCTTGTGCAACTCCATAAGGAAGAGTGGTTGATTTATCTGCTAATTGTAAAGTCATTCTTGTTGACTTCATCTCAATATATCCCAACCGCTTCACTATTGATAGAGGAATTAAATTGATACTTGATTCTAAATCGATCAATCCATTCCCAATTTTTTGATTGCCAATTGTAACCGGCAATGTGACTCTTCCAGGATCTCTTGCCTTTTGAGGAAGGCGTGATATTATAGCACTACATTGTGCATCAAGTATAACAACTTCTTCTTCTTCCGGTCTTTTCTTCTTTGTCAAGATATCTTTCATGAATTTCGCATATTTTGGCATTTGAGCAATTGCTTTGGAGAATGGAATATTAATTTGTAGTTGTTTAAAAATTTCCATAAACCTGACATATTGCCTCGCATTGTCCTTCTTTGATGGAGCATGGGGATATGGCATATGTTGACTTGGTATCACGTTGCTTGCCATCTTTTCTCTACCAGTCTTTCTTTTTAGTTTTTCTTTTTTTCCACTTTCTTTATTCAAATTTTCTTCATCAGCCTCTTTATTAATAATTTCATAGTATTCATCCTCTCCGTCATGTTTTTCATCTTTCTTTTCTGTATCATCCTCAACATCATTCTGTTCGATTTCGTCTTTACTTCCTTTTTGCCCAGTCCTTGTCACCACCGCTATGCAATGCTCCTTTGGTTTCTCTTGAGTGTTGGCAGAGAATGTTGCGTTTGATTGGTTAGCTGCAATCTCCTTCGCAAGTTAGCCCACTTGAGTTTCCAAATTCTTTATAGCTGCCTCTTGATTCTTTTGATTTGTCATTGACATTTGCATAAATTGTGTCATAGTTTCTTCTAACTTTGACGGTCCTCCTTGTTGTTGTGGTGGTGGTTGAGTGTAAGGTTGGAAGGCTTGTTGTTGATACCCTTGATTATGTGGTCTTTGTTAATACCCTTGATTGTTATTCCTTGGTGGATAACCTTGTTGATACGGAGGATTCTGATATTGATTCTGCCTTTGTTCTTGGTTATTGTTCATGTAATTCACTTCTTCTTCCAACACTGGTGGGCAAAATCCTGTCTGTTGCTCTCCCTTGCATAACTCACACTTTGCAACTTGATAAGAATTAGATACACCATTCAGCTCCTTGAGTTGTTGTGGTAATTTAGACATTTGTTGTGTCAAAAGTTCCACTTGGGATGTTAGTAGCTTATTTTGGGCCAGCAGAGCATCACTGTTATTCAATTCCAAAATTCCGGCTTTCTTATCTCTGACAGTTCGATCATGATTACCCTCACGATCATTCAGAGCCATTCGCTTAATTATCTGAGTAGCTTCCGCAGGTGTCTTGGACATGAGTGAACCACCAGCTGTGGCATCCAAGAGTGTCTTGTTTATAGGTGTGAGACCATTACGGAACATGTGGATTTGATCAACTTCCGCAAAACCGTGACCTTTGCACTTTCTCAACATAGCTTTATACCTTTCCCATGCTTCATTCAGTGATTCATTACTGCCTTGAGAGAATACGACTATTGCTGTTTTTGCTTCAAAGAATCGGTTTTGAGAGTAAAACCTTTCTAAAAAATTTTCTTCTAAGGTATTCCAGTCGGTCATCACTGTTTCGGGTTGATACAAGTACCAATCTTTTGCCTTAGATAACAAAGAATGTGGGAACAACCTTTTGAATAGTGTTTCTTCATCAGCTTGAGCTACACCAGTTGTACCTGCTAACTCATAGAACCGAGTAAGATGCGTGTACGGATCTTCGTGGTCCAATCCGGCGAAAGGACTTGCACAAATCAACTGTATGATACCGGTCTTCAATTCTGACATTCGCCCGTTGGCGGCAGTTCTAGCGAACTGTGGGTTGAGTCTTGGACTATTTACACATGGACCAGGAGCAGCCATGTTGACAACAGTTGGTTGTATAATAACTTCCTGTTCTTCTTCAGCAAAAAGTTCGTGAAAGAAAAGTTCTTCTGACGATTGGTCAATTGTCTCCAGTTGCTGTGACGATGTCGCGGTTGCGTTGTCTCTTGCTCTTGCTATGTTTGCTCTTCTTCGTGTTTTTCTGTTTAACCTCCTAGCGGTCCTTTCGATCTCGGGATCAAAAAGAAGTTGATCAGTGGGAACTTTGCTGCGCATACACGAACTTCTGCACAAACTAACAACCGAGTGAAACAACCAAATCAATAAAATAATAACAAAAACTAAAAATAAACCTATTGCAATGCGTGCAATATTGACACCAATCCCCGGCAACGGCGCCAATTTGATGAAAGTATTTGTGGGTAAATATTTTCGGTATATATCGTATCCACAGGGATTGGTTTAATATTACTGCCGTTCTATAGTTGGTTATTTTGAGTGAGAAAAAGTAGTTGAATTTGTTTTGTGGTTATAACTATGCTATTAAATCTAAACAATAATTTAAATGCAAATTCTGAAAGTTTGTTAACGATTAAAGAGATATGTTGAGCTTTAGGTTTCATCAACCTATTCCTATACAATTTGTTAATTAAATCACAATTGAACAATCATTTGAATTATTATCTTCACTTATCCTCAAATATGATTCCATGTCTGCAAATCAAATTAGATAAACTTTTACCGTTATGAGATTCGATCTCTCAGAATATCAATATCGATAATAGTAATAAAGAACGATAATTATGAATTATTAAATGCAATGTTGTACGGAATACGCAAAGTATTAAATGCTCCCAACAGTCATCTTCTCAAACGCCTATAAATTTGAAGTTCAAGTGAGAAGCAAAGTTACGAATTCTGAATACAAGACTTTATGCAAAAACGCTGAAACGCTGTTCAAATCAAAAGTTCTCAAACTTTATCTTCAACCTCACTACATTGTTGTTGTAATACATTAGTGGGATTAAGCTTAAACTTAAGAGAAAATCACAGTTGTGATAATAGCTTTATTAGAAGCATTGTAACTCTTAGAATTTGTTTACATTAAGAACTAAAGTGATCAGGTTGTTGATCAGTATACTCTAGAAAGTCTTAGAGGGTATCTAAGCAGATTTTTCCTAGAGTGATCATGTTGTGATCAGTATACTCTAGAAGACTTAGAAGTTGTCTAAGTGGAAAACCATTGTAATCTTGTGTGATTAGTGGATTAAATCCTCAGGTGAGGTAAATCACTCCAAGGGGGTGGACTGGAGTAGTTTAGTTAACAACGAACCAGGATAAAAATCATTGTGCAAATTGTTTTATCTTACAAGTTTTAAAGCTACACTTATTCAAACCCCCCTTTCTAAGTGTTTTTCTATCCATCAATTGGCATCAAAAGCCGGTTCTAAGGTGCAAGCACTTAACCGTGTTTATAAAAGATTCAGGAAGAGAAAAACGCTTCAGTACAAGATGGCTGGTGAAGATCCATCAAATAGATCTACATCTGGCTCAGCTGAGCAATACAATGGAAATGGTAACAATGGTTATACTAGACCACCAGTATTTGATGGTGAAAACTTTGAATACTGGAAAGATAAACTTGAAAGTTACTTCCTTGGTCTAGATGGTGACTTATGAGATCTGCTGATGGATGGTTACAAACATCCAGTGAAAGCTACGGGTGTAAAGCTTACAAGACAAGAAATGAATGATGATCAAAAGAAGCAATTCAAAAATCATCATAAGTGTAGGACTGTTTTGCTGAATGCTATCTCTCATGCTGAGTATGAGAAGATATCTAACATGGAAACTGCCTATGATATATATGAGTCATTGAAAATGACCCATGAAGGAAATGCCCAGGTCAAGGAGACTAAAGCTCTTGCCTTGATCCAGAAATATGAAGCCTTCAAGATGGAGGATGATGAAAATATTGAGAAGATGTTCTCAAGATTTCAAACGCTAACTGCTGGATTGAGAGTTCTTGACAAGGGATACACAAGGGCTGATCATGTCAAGAAGATCATCAGAAGCTTGCCAAGAAGATGGGGTCCTATGGTGACTGCTTTCAAAATTGCCAAGAATCTGAATGAAGTCTCTCTTGAAGAATTGATCAGTGCTCTGAGGAGTCATGAAATTGAGCTAGATGCTAATGAACCTCAGAAGAAAGGTAAGTCTATTGCGTTAAAATCTAATTATAAAAAATGCACTAACGCTTTTCAGGCTGAAGAAGTAGATTCTGAAGAATCAGAATCAGAAGAAGAAGATGAACTGTCTATGATCTCCAGAAGGGTAAACCATCTCTGGAAGAGCAAGCAAAGGAAGTTCAAGAGCTTCAGAAGTTCAAAGAAGCCTGAAAGAGGAGAATCTTCTAGAGGCAAAAGATCTGACAAGAAGAAGGTCATCTGCTATGAGTGCAATGAGCGTGGACACTTCAAGAATGAATGTCCAAAACTTCAGAAGGAGAATCCCAAGAAGAAGTTTCATAAGAAGAAAGGTCTTATGGCAACATGGGATGATTCAGAATCAGAATCAGAATCAGACTCTGAAGGTGAGCAGGCAAACCTTGCACTGATGGCCACAGTAGATGACGGATCAGAATCTACATCAGAATCAGATTCTGAAGAGGTATTTTCTGAACTTTCTAGAGAAGAGTTAGTTTCCAGTTTAACTGAACTTCTGGAACTCAAGGCTCATCTTAGTATCAAATACAAAAAGCTGAAAAAGCTATTTGAATTTGAAACTAAGAAGCTGGAAGTGGAAAATTCTGAAATGAAGGAAAAAGTTTTAAAATTATCCAAAGATATTGGATCTCCTTCTGAATTAGAAAAATCCATTCCTAGTCTCAATCATATTCTGAAAGAATATGACTCGAGCTTCAGAAAGTTTCTATCTAGAAGCATTGACAGAAGTCATCTTGCTTCTATGATATATGGTGTTTCTGGAAACAAAAGGATTGGCGTTGGCTATGAGGGTGATACCTCACAAAAATTTGAACCTATTGATGATTTGAAAATCACATACAAGCCATTGTATGATCAGTTCAAATATGGCCACTCACATGATATTAGGCTCACTTCACATGCCAAAAGTTTCAACACTTCACACACCAAGAAGCATGTGACACAACCTAAAAAATACCATGCTGCCAAACCTAAAGAATATCATGTTGTTCCTCCTGTTACTTATCATGCTAAACCCAAGTTCAATCAGAACTTGAGGAAAACTAACAAGAAAGGACCCAAGAAATTGTGGGTACCTAAGGAGAAGATAATTTCTGTTGCAGATATCCTTAGCAGCAAATAAGACAAAGCACAAAATGTCATGGTACCTGGACACTGGGTGCTCGCGACACATGACGGGAAGAAAGTCTATGTTCCAAGAGCTGGTGCTTAAATCTGGTGGAGAAGTCAAGTTTGGAGGAGATCAGAAGGGCAAGATTATTGGCTCTGGAACCATAAGTATTGGTAACTCTCCTTCCATAACTAATGTACTTCTTGTAGAAGGATTAGCGCATAACTTATTATCCATAAGTCAATTAAGTGACAATGGTTATGACATAATCTTCAATCAAAAGTATTGCAACGCTGTAAGTCAGAAGGATGGCTCAATCCTATTTACAGGCAAGCGAAAGAACAACATTTATAAGATTGATCTTTCAGATCTTGAGAAGCAGAAGGTGACATGCCTTATGTCTGTTTCTGAAGAGCAATGGGTCTGGCACAGAAGATTGGGACATGCTAGTTTGAGAAAGATTTCTCAGATTAACAAACTAAATCTGGTCAGAGGACTCCCAAATCTGAAATACAAATCAGATGCTCTTTATGAAGCATGTCAGAAGGGCAAGTTCTCCAAACCTGCATTCAAATCTAAGAATGTTGTCTCTTCCTCAAGGCCGTTAGAACTTCTACACATTGATCTGTTTGGACCAGTCAAAACAGCATCTGTCAGAGGGAAGAAATATGGATTAGTCATCGTAGATGATTATAGCCGCTGGACATGGGTAAAGTTCTTAAAACACAAGGATGAGTCTCATTCAGTGTTCTTTGAATTCTGCACTCAGAAGTGATCATGGTGGTGAATTTGAGAACAGATTCTTTGAGGAGTTCTTCAAAGAAAATGGTATTACCCATGATTTCTCTTGCCCTAGAACTCCATAGCAAAATGGAGTTGTAGAGCAAAAGAATAGGACTCTACAAGAAATGGCCAGAACCATGATCAATGAAACCAATATGGCTAAGCACTTCTGGGCAGAAGCAATAAACATTGCATGTTATATTCAGAATAGAATCTCTATAAGACCTATTCTAAATAAGACTCCTTATGAATTGTGGAAGAACAGAAAGCCTAACATTTCATATTTTCATCCTTTTGGATGTGTGTGCTTTATTCTGAATACTAAAGATCATCTTGGTAAGTTTGATTCTAAGGCACAAAAATGTTTCCTTCTTGGATATTCTGAACGCTCTAAAGGCTACAGAGTATACAATACTGAAACATTGGTTGTAGAAGAATCAATCAATATCAGATTTGATGATAAGCTTGGTCATGAAAAGCCAAAGCAGTTTGAGAATTTTGCAGATATAGATATTGATATATCAGAAGCTGTAGAACCAAGAAGCAAAGTTTCAGAAGCTGGAGATCAAAGAAACAAAGAATCAGAAGATCAAGTTGCTGCATCTTTAGAGAATCTTAGAATTTGTGAAGAGCCAACAGTCAGAAGATCTTCTAGACTCACCTCAGCTCACTCAGAAGATGTAATCCTTGGAAAGAAAGATGATCCTATCAGAACCAGAGCATTCCTTAAGAACAATGCAGAATGTCAATTAGGTCTTGTTTCTTTGATCGAGCCATCTCCTGTTGATCAAGCTCTAGAAGATCCAGACTGGATAATTGCCATGCAAGAAGAACTAAATCAGTTTATAAGGAATGATGCATGGGATTTGGTTTCTAGACCAAAAGGATTCAACATCATTGGTACAAAGTGGGTTTTCAGAAACAAGCTTAGTGAGAAGGGAGAAGTGGTAAGAAACAAAGCCAGACTGGTGGCTCAGGGATATAGTCAACAAGAAGGAATTGACTATACTGAAACCTTTGCACCAGTGGCCAGGTTAGAATCTATTCACTTATTAATTTCTTTTGTCACTCAGCATAACATTACTCTGTATCAGATGGATGTTAAGAATGCCTTCTTAAATGGTTATATAGATGAGGAAGTCTATGTCCACCAACCTTCTGGTTTTGAAGACTCTAAGTCTCCAGAACATGTTTTCAAACTTAAGAAATCATTGTATGGATTGAAGCAAGCTCCTAGAGCTTGGTATGAAAGATTAAGTTCTTTCCTTCTAGACAATGGTTTCACTAGAGGACAAGTGGATACGACCCTCTTCTGTAAAACATCTAAGAAGGACATTTTAATTTGTCAAATTTATGTTGATGATATTATTTTTGGAACATCTAATGCTTCACTTGGAAAGGAGTTTGCTAAGTCTATGCAGGCTGAATTTGAAATGAGTATGATGGGTGAAATCAAGTATTTTCTTGGGATTCAAATCAATCAAACTTCTGATGGAACTTATGTTCATCAAACGAAGTATGTGAAGGAACTTCTGAAGAAGTTTAATCTTTTTGAAAGCAAAGAAGCCAAAACTCCTATGCATCCAACGTGTGTTCTAGGTAAGGATGAGGTAAGTAAGAAGGTAGATCTGAAGTTGTACAGAGGTATGATTGGATCTCTTCTATATTTAACTGCTTCTAGACCTGACATTCTATTCAGTGTTTGTTTGTGCGCTAGATTCCAATCAGATCCTAGAGAATCTCACTTAACTGCTGTTAAGAGAATTATGAGGTATCTGAAAGGTACTACTAATGTTGGTTTAGTCTACAGAAGATCTAAAGAATACAACTTAGTAGGATTTTGTGATGCTGACTATGCTGGAGATAGAATTGAAAGGAATAGTACTTCTGGAAGTTGTCAATTTCTAGGAAGTCATCTGATCTCCTGGTACAACAAGAAGCAAGCTACCATTGCCCTCTCAACAACAGAAGCAGAATATGTTGCTGCTGCTGGTTGTAGCACACAAATGCTCTAGATGAAGAGTCAGCTAGAAGATTATCAAATATATGAGAGTAACATTCCTATCTTCTGTGATAATACTTCTGCCATATGTTTATCTAAGAATCCTATCTTACATTCCAAAGCTAAACATATTGAGATTAAACATCATTTCATTAGGGACTATGTTCAGAAGGGTGTTCTCTCTTTAAACTTTGTGGATACAGACCATCAATGGGCTGATATCTTTACAAAACCCCTTGCTGAAGATAGGTTTAAGTTCATTCTGAAGAATATCAGTATGGATATATGCCCAGAATAAGAAGATGAGAAGATCTCATGTATGGTTACATTCTGAAATGTGTTGGGATTATGTGTATATAAGAAGTTCTGATAATGATCAATTAGAAGTTCTGATTCTGTTATTACTAACGCTTCATTATCTAAGATGATTATGGAATCTCTTTTAAAGTAAAACAACTATCACCAGTTTTCCAGAAAACGAACACGTGTTTACTATTTCTGGACAAGCATGCGTGCAGTTGAGGAGACGCCGCCCTAGGTAACTGTGCAAATCATTTCATTTTGTCACTTTATCTCTCCTAACGTCATATCTCATTAAATGCAAAATTGATGTCATGTTTTTCTGTAATCATTTCACTTAAACCATACTGCATTGATTATTTTCTTTTATTCATTCTTTTAAATATCTCTCTTCATCTTCATTTCATTCTTTTCACTCTCTTTCTTCATTCGTCTCTCTCTCTCTTTGCATTCGTCGCATAAACCCTAGTTGTGTCTGAAACTTAGCATTTCATCATGAATCCTTCAAGTTCCTCAAACCAAGCAGAAGAAATTTCTTCCACTCAACTGGTTTTCAGCAAGCATAGGTATGCTCCATTGAAGACCTGTTCCATTCCTCCATCAGAATTGGAAGTTCTTTGTGAGTCCTCGGTGGATTTTGAGAATCTGAAAGCATATGGTTTCAAACCTGATGCAAAGATTATGGCACAAGGATGGACAAACTATCTTGATAGATTGGTTGGACCAATTTATCCGGCTCTTGTGAAAGACTTCTGGGCTCATGCAACCGTTACTCCAACTGCTATCATCTCCTTCGTGCTAGGGCATGAAGTTGTGATAACTGAGAAGTTAATCAGGAAGCTGTACAACTTGGATGATGAAGAATGATGCACTGGTCCTCTTCATGGCAGAGTTAGTTGGCTACAGGTTGAAAAACAAATATCGTTTGCTACCGGTATTGAATCTCATAAAACTGGTACATTGAGGGCGTTCTACCAAGTTTGGGCTGAGATTATTCTGGGTTCTCTCCATCACAGAAGAAGATCGTTCTCCTCCTCTTACATCAGTCCTGATCACAAATATACTCTCTTCTGCATTGGAAGAAGAATTGAAATGAACATCTCCAACATTCTGTTTCAAAATCTGAAGATGGCTATTGAAGAGTCAAGGGATGAAGAACGTGAGAAGTATCCTCATCTTCAAAGGAATACTATTCCTTTCGCCAGAACGATCTCAGATATTCTGATAGAAAGTGATTTGATGGACTCTCTAAAGACTATTGGGACGTCTAAATTCTTTAGAGTCACTCAGGGTCATATCTTTAATGGTTTTGATCTGCTAAGAATGGAACTTATCAAGGAGATAACTTCTGTACCTTTTGTCTTCCCAGATATTCTGACCAGAAGAATTCCTGTTGAAGGCTTTGCTACCTTGTTCCAAGTAGAACTTCACAAGGCTGTTAAGCATTATTTGGAAGCTTCTGTAAGAACTCAATCTTCTGTTGATCCTGCGTGGATCCGTGGAAGAGTGCTTCCTTCTCAAGCTGTCCTTCAGAAGAAGGATCAGAAGAAGCAAGAAGCAAGGCTGGAGAGAAAGGCTGCAGAAGAAGCTGCTAAAGAAGCTAAAAAGCAGAAGGTTACTTATGACCCTCTTAAAGTTGATTCTTTTCAAGCAATAAGAACGGGTAATTTCTCCAAGCAAGTATATCAACCACCTCCTTCTGAATCTCAATCTTCTATCCAACCTCCTCCTTCTGAACCTCACACCACCTTCACCATTCCAAATCCTCCTCCACCAACTCTTTCTACACCTGTTTTGAACCCCACTCCACTAAATGTCTATCCTCCCACACCCACTAATATACCATCCTCATCAACCATCTCCACAGATATTCCATCCTCTTCAACCACAGCACCTCCACTTTCTATATCCCATCCCTTTCCTACCAGAAAATCCAACCCATACTGCCTTCTCTACCCTGACTACAAATTCACCTTCAACCCTCCTGAACCTGAACCTCATATTTATCTAGAGCTGTTCAGAAATGAAGTTATCAGTAGGCTGGATCTCTTGAAGGATGCCTTCTTCAATGATCTTGAGGATGTGTCTACTAGAAACCTCTAGAGAAGCTTTCGCCAAGATTTTCAAGTTGGAGCCATGGCTGTTCAGAAGAGACTTGTGGCTGCTGCTCCTGGTTATGCTGCTTATCTGCTTGAAGTTGATAATGGTGTCTATTATCATCCCATCAGAAACATAAGAGTTCTTGAGGAGAAGATGTTTGTTGATGAGCTGCTGGACAATCCTTGCAGG
The DNA here is from genome assembly GCF_029867415.1 of Vicia villosa. NCBI lineage: Eukaryota > Viridiplantae > Streptophyta > Magnoliopsida > Fabales > Fabaceae > Vicia > Vicia villosa. The sequence goes on along the minus strand of NC_081180.1, from coordinate 217,592,891 downwards.
GATATTGTGGTCTGGAGACCTAAGTATCCAGTTCTGACTAGAGACTTCAAGTCCTTGTTTGACTTTCTGAGGGAAAATCCTTCTGAGAAAGACCCCAATTTGGTATTTCCAGAAGTTGTTGACCCGCCAGAAGTTGAAGGTCCTTCTGCCCCAAGGAATCTTGCTACCATTCTTCAAGCTCTTGAGAATGGAGATTCTGATCTTCCTGCTGCAGAATATGAAGGAGATGCTTCTATGGAAGAAGCTGATGCTGAAGATCATCCTGCTGGGACTATTCCTGTTGAGGAAAATCAAGGTGATGATCTAACAATGGATGCTGCAGTTCATAATGTTGTCCCTTTGAACAGAAGTTGTGAAGCTTCTTCTAGTGAACCCTCTCTTCTGGTGAAGACTCTAGAGGTGATTCAGAAGAACCAAGCTGACCGAGCTTCTCGCATGGACGCGCAAGATACTACCAATGCTGAGTTCCGCACTTTCATGGAGAGGCAGACTGAGAGCAATGCTGGGATTCATGACATGCTGGCCAAGATTATATCTAAGATAGGGTCGTCTTAGTCTTTGTGTCTTAGTAGTTTCTCCTTGTTTCTTGCATCTGTCTTCTATGCATCTTCCTTATACTTCTGACAATTCTCCTTTTGCAATCAATGAAAGTTATCTTCTTTTTTCTCATTTTGTTTTTTGTTTTTCATCTGAATCTTTTGTGTTTTTGATGTTATGACAAAAAGGGGGAGAAAATGTGATAAATGATCTGATTTATATTATCAGTTGCTGGGAGAAAGTCTCCACATTTCTAACAAGAAATTGCAAGTTCTTTGTCTTTGAGTGTTTTGCAGGAAGTGAAGATCTTCTTAAAAGCTCAACATTAGAAGAAAAGACATGGGGAAAAGCAATTCTGTATGGAATCAAGCTCATGGAAATTGAAGCAAGCTGAGTGCTGTGAAGCTTCAAGATCAGAAGCAAGAAGGAAGAATGTTATGATATTCTGATGATAGAATATGCTCTAACTCATTCTTATTCCTTATATGTTCTGATGCATGTTTTAGTTCTAAATATGCTCTGAAACATTATTGTTTTTGCTCTGATACATATTATATGTTCTGATACATCTTTTATGTTCTGATTCATTCATGCTCTGACTTTTGTCGTGTAGTTTGTTCTGTAACATTTTAGGATGTAGAGATGCTTTGATGATGCTCTGGTACATTCAACAATGTTCTGATACAATCTAGCATGCAATGATTCAAGAAGAAATTCAAGCTCTGAAGTTGTCCTATGGAAGCAAGAATCAGAAGCTATGAATGTTCTGAAGATCTAAGCATATGTGATCGTCTCAATTGAAATGGAAAATACTCAGGGAAGTCCTTTATTTATAAATTTCTTCCAGTATTTATTTCAGGGGGAGATTATTTATCTCAGGGGGAGATTGTTAATCTCAGGGGGAGACATATTCACACACTATGTTTATATGCTTATGCTATAGCTGTGTAATTGTCTTTAGCCGTCTGATATTCTGATCGCAAATTCATATCATTTATATATGTTTTTGTCATCATCAAAAAGGGGGAGATTGTTAGAACAAGATTTGTTCTGATCAATATTCTTAGTTTTGATGATAACAATGTATATGAATTTTGTATGAGATAATGTGGTACTCTAATACTATGCAATTTCCATTTCAGGAATTATATAAAGAGTATGCACAAAATCAGCGCAAGAAGCAATGACTCAGAAGGTTCAGCATGCAACATCAGAACATGGTCTGGCAAGACATCAGAAGATGGTCAAGCAGAATCAGAACATGGTCTATGGAAGCATCAGAAGAACTTGAGATCAGAAGCAGAAGCACTGAAGTTCTCATGGTATCACGCTTAGAAGCACTTCAAGGTTAGAAGACAAGAAGATGCTCTGCACCAAGCTGTTTGTACTCTGATGATATTCAAACGTTGTTAACACAAACATCAGATCAGAACCAAGTACTAGCTGGCAGGCTACGCTGACTAACAAAAGGAACGTTGAAAGCTATTAAAGGCAACGTCAGTAGACACAGCAAAAGCAAGGCTCGAGGTAGCTGACAAAAGAGTGAAACATTAAATGCAATGCTGTACGGAATACGCAAAGCATTAAATGCTCCCAACGGTCATCTTCTCAAACGCCTATAAATATGAAGTTCTGATGAGAAGCAAAGTTACGAATTTTGAATACAAGACTTTATGCAAAAACGCTGAAACGCTGTTCAAATCAAAAGCTCTCAAACTTTATCTTCAACCTCACTACATTGCTGTTGTAATACATTAGTGAGATTAAGCTTAAACTTAAGAGAAAATCACAGTTGTGATAATAGCTTTATTAGAAGCATTGTAACTCTGAGAATTTGTTTACATTAAGTTGTAAGAACTAGAGTGATCAGGTTGTTGATCAGTATACTCTAGAAAGTCTTAGAGGGTATCTAAGAAGATTGTTCTTAGAGTGATTAGGTTGTGATCAGTATACTCTAGAAGACTTAGAAGTTATCTAAGTGGAAAACCATTGTAATCTTGTGTGATTAGTGGATTGAATCCTCAGGTGAGGTAAATCACTCCAAGGGGGTGGACTGGAGTAGTTTAGTTAACAACGAACCAGGATAAAAATCATTGTGCAAATTGTTTTATCTTACAAGTTTTAAAGCTACACTTATTCAAACCCCCCCTTTCTAAGTGTTTTTCTATCCTTCAACCTAGGGCAAAAGTTAGAATCTTTTCTTTCGATCAAAGACTCCACAATAATTTAATATAAAAACAAGGTTTCTTATTGATAATAAATTCAAACAATTGTTCATAGGAATTAATCAATGGTTTTGCATATTCATAGGCTAACTACTACCTTAAACTCAACAAGAGGAATTTAGCTCTCCATAGACATGAAGAACACACAAGATTTAATAGAGGGATTCATCTTCATCAAAGGAATGTCTTCAATTGGTAAAGAATCCACCTTCAATTGTTGTTCTCAGCTTCAGAATCAGAATGCTCTCATAATTTCGCTCACAAAAAGTCAGTCCCTTTACTTGAAGACTAGGGCTTCTATTTATAATTTTTGGGCCTGAAACGTCGCGTCCGCGGCGCGGCAACGGATCACCGCGGAGCGGTCAAAAACAGTGAGTTTGGCGCGGCGCTGTCTTAGACTCCCGCGGCGCGCCCTTGCTAAAACTCCTTCTTTTTGCTTTGTCTTTGATACTTCAGCTTTCTTCCCTCTTCATGTTCTTATAAAGCTCCTTTTCAGCTCCAAACCTGCATCAATAGTACCCACAAGTGATTCGATTTGCTTTACAAATGAACTAAACTTATTCAGTTCAATTCTTACTAAAAACCTATGGATCTATCACAAATTACATTAGTTTAGAAAAGAAATTACTTATATTAACACATGAATTTACCATTAATTCACTCCTAACATATGTCTCTGGGAAAGCTAGAATGATAGCATTATGGAAATCAATAGACAACAGAATCTTGAAGGTCGCCAGGATGGGAGAATCCAAGTGTTAACGTTATTGATGGGAAGAGTATGATTCGGCTCTGAAGGTGTAATCAATGGAGATGATGAGCACTTGTTCAGACTGATTATCACAAGTATTGTGACCAAAGATACTTGGGAGATTCTCAAGTCCACTCATAAAGGCACATCCAGGTGTTTTGGAAGAAAAGAGCATGAATTTTGTCTCCAACTATGTAGGAGGTCGTAACCTAATATCTGATGAAAGGTTATTTTAATGCTATTATGCATTTTTATAATGTTATGGGTAAGTGATGAGATCATGAGCTCACTAAGTATGTGAAAGGAAACATATAAAAAAATGCTCCAAATAAAATGTGTTAGGGCCCATCTTGTCAAATTTTGGCCCAAAACACTTGTTTTTACTTTTTAGTGTGTTTTTAAATATTCTAAAGCTCTTAAAGCTTAGAAATTTTGTGGCTTTTATGTTTCTAGGTAAATAATGTACTCAAGAAATCAATAGGTAAAGCTTTTAAGGAATGAGAAAGAGAAAGGTGGGATTCATTAATTAAAGTGGCTATAAATTGTTATTATTCATCAAGACAATTAATATCCACTTTCTCCACTACCTTTAAGTGTGTGACCTTTCTTTTCTAAACCATTATTGATTAGTTAGTGGACTGAAGTTGTAGAATTTCTTGAGTTATTATTGTAAGCTACCTTTTACCTATAAATAGGAAGCTAAATATGAATGAAAAAGAAGTTGAATTTTGTTAAACACTTTATGTGATTTTTAGAGCTTTGCTCCTTTGGTTCTGGATTGGGCCATATTTTGATCTTATCAAGGAACCAAGTTTCTTTTGGTGATCTTCACTAAGTATTATCATCTTGTCTTAATCATAGAAAGAGTGTGACGCCGCATTTCTATCTCTTTCCATCAATTTCTTTCTAAAACTTCTGTTGTTTCAATTCTGCCCAAAAGCAAATATTACTTGTAATTTCGCTTTTTTCTATTCTATATTATCATTATCAATCACAAGTTCCACAACTATAACAAAGTATGAGAAAAATGACCGCTTTACAAATTGGTTAGCCATTAGTAAGTAAATAGAAGATCAAAGCCAGATGTGAAGAACATCAATCATGACATCAGCAACATCCTTGATGATCAAGTAAAGATGGATCTAAAATGAAAGCATTCAGTGCAATATATGTGAAGGCTCTGGACTTGCTCTGGTAGAATTCCCTACCTTCTTTAAGAATAAGCTGAAGGGGCTTTCTATCTCCATATATGTTCAAGACAGTGATTCATATTTTATACATGTCTAGACAGGAAAGTGAGGTTCTTTTGTAAACTCCTGCAATGAAGAAATAACTCATGATAAGCTAGCTGCTTCCTGCAAAGATTTGTGGATCAAGTGAAGAAGTATGCCAAAAAGGAGAAAAACAAAAGGTAATTGTTTCTCAACTATAGTTTGTAAAGAAATATTGTTTGTATACGGTATCTAACATGCAGATTGAGGTAACCTCTTTGAACTCCAAACTTGAAATCATGATCAATTTTGTGAGAATGGTGAACCATTAGTTCCAGTATGTGAGTGATTTTTCTAGAAGATGATAGGAAACCTAAAAGGGATAAGGTTTAATTTTCAAGGGTTTAATAGGCAAAGAAAATCTTAAGGGACATAAATTTGTTTCTATTCAAGGACGAGCTGAGTCATTAATGTCAAACAACATGTCTAAACATCATACCAGACATCATAATCCTCAACATGTCTCATTATGAGTGCCATAATTTTAGAATAGAAAGTTGTGTTCCTAGCTTGATGTTTTTTGCCGAGTAAACCGACACAGTAAAGGAACTAGATCTCCTACTTTAAGCAGAATGATGGTGAACCGCTCTTTGAAGCATGAGAGCAATATAAGGAAAAGATTAGACTTTGTACGCATCAGTCCGTACCTTTTACAACGGTCTTCTCTACACTACGAGAATGACTTTAGATTTTGTTGTGGGATAATCCCTTATGAACATGCCATACAATGATTCTTATGCGCTTACCGAAGACATGAAGCAAAACCACTCCCGGTGGGGAAGCGGGCATGCTTCTATAGAAAAAGCATTGCAAAAGGGTGGACTATACAAAGTTAGCGCCTTTGACCATATAAACTCTAATGTAGATGTCATATACCATAAAATTGATAATTAAGTATCAACTATGTAGCTCATGCTACTCAAAATTATGAAATTTATGGACTAGCCGACCATGTCGGTATTGCATGCCAAAAGATATGGTGAATTATGTCCAATATAGAAATTCATATTCAAATACTTACAACGATTGTTAGAGAGATTATTGGAACTTTTCGTACAAAAAACTTCTCCTTAGTTTGTAGCCAATCTTGTACATAGTACCTCATTGATTACCAAGGATAGAAGAATGTTCCTGTTCCTTGAAAGTAAAATATCGAGGCGTTAATGGAGAATTTTGTTTTGAGTCAAACCCGAAAAAACAAGGGTTTCATAAACCAAAACCTTTATACCAATGAATTGCTTAGACAAATTGCGTCCGACTCCATGCTTACCCATAATAAAATGGTAGAAAATTAAATTTTTCATGTAGTTGAGCAATAAGTGTCAACATTTTCCCTAACCAGATCTTATTGGGGACAACCTAAGCCAAATTTGGAAGGGCAGATAAACATTGTTAAGATGTAAAATGGTAAAGACTTAGAAATTGTCGGCAAGAAAAGTGGTGAAGGAAAGGCAGAAGAGAGTGAGCCAGCACCTCCTTCGAAAGAGCTTGTTAAAGAAGAAAAAAAGGAAGAGCTTTGTGTGGCCCCACCTCCTGACAAACCTCCAATCTCATTTCCCATAAAGATTGGCTAAGGCAAGAATTGAGGAACAATTTAAGAGGTTTGTAAAGTGGGTCAAGAAGCTCGATATCAACATCCTATTTATTGAGGCTCTATCAGAAATACCTTCATACGCCAAATTCTTGAAGGAAATCATATATAATAAGCACAAGATTTATAATAACGAAACAATAGCACTAACTGAAGAGTGTAGTACAATCATTCAGAACAAGCTAGCCCTAAAACTAAAAGACCTTGTGAATTTCTCGATTTCCCATGTCATAGTAAACAACATCAGTGCCAGAGGGTTATGCGATCTTGGGGAAAACGTCATCTTGATGTCATTGTCTATCTGCAAAAGAATAGATCTCAGTGAGATTAACCCAAATTTTTTTTCTTCTGAAAATTAGTCGATAGATCCATAAAATATCCTCTAGGAATATTGGAAGATGTTTAGGATTAGTCAATTGTACATACCCACCAACTGTGTTGTCATGGAAACTTCCTATCAACGCGAACTTCTTGAAAGCAAAAGTGTTTTGCTTACTACCCCCTCACAAGCATACTCCTCCCAAGGAGCAACAACCTCGATATTATAGTTAAGAATGATATTGTTCCTCTTTGACTTCTAACCCAACAATTTCAATCAATTTGGATTGAAGTCATACTTCTTCACATGAACCACTACAAAAAATTCAAATAACATGACTTCCATATGGAGCTCTGATCACTAATATATTGGATGCCTTTGGAATCAATATTATAGGAGAAGAACTGTAATCATCAAGCAACAAGATTGATTACTCTTCACTTAGAAAAATGAAGATCTGTCTCTACCGTTGAGAATAAAGAAACAAGTCGATGAAGAAAGAAGAATACATAGAACAACCAGATGTAGAAAACACGTCAATAAATAGTATCATGAAGACGTGCCAATAAAATGTTCTAGCTATACAGAAACTGGCCAAAGATGTTGTTGAAATCAAGAAGAGTACCTCAAGGAATGATGATAGATATGGCAACAAGTAGTCTCACCTATGTGTTTTAGTCTTTAAATGTATTTGTTTTATTTTTTGCATTACTTCAATTCTTAAAAAAATTCCGTTTCTAAATGCTTGACTATGAAGTATATGTGTTTGTATATTTAAAATTTTGTCTTGCATCTTTACCCTCCTTTTTGATTATGACAAAGGAGAAGAAGTATAATCTTAGGGGGAGTAGAGTATACTCTTCAACCATGTAAGAGGAAGTTTTAACACTCTAAATTTATCTACATGTATTTTCTTTTACCACCTTCCTGAGAGATGTGTTGTCATAATCATGGGGGGAATGTGGAATTATGTGCTTGCAGGTTTAATCATGAATAAGCAAGGTATTCCTATACCTATAAACATCATTTGTTTCTTGATGAACCATGATATGAGATTGTTTCCCAAGAAGAAACACCCTCCAGATGTGCTTTTTCTATCATCAGCACTTCCAGCCCAATCAGCATCACAATACCCAAATAAGATAGGTTCACACCCATGAGAGTACAATATACCATAGTCACAAGTTCCATTCACATATTTGAGAATCCTCTTGACTTGATTTATGTGACTTACTTTGGGTTCTGCTTGATATCTAGCACATACTCCAACTGCAAAGGCAATATTTGGTCTGCTAGCTGTTAGATATAGCAGACTTCCAATCATGCTCTTGTACAAACTCTGGTCAACACTAGTGCCACCTTCATCCTTAGATAACTTTAAATGAGTAGGTGTTGCCCCCTGATTTTTACCCTACGATTTCATCTCATTTTCATCCACGCATTTCATCATATTATGCTTTATGTTTGCTAATCTTGTACATTTTATGATTGTAATTTTTAATTCAATTTAAATCAAGTTGAATTTTAAATTAGAGTTAATAAAATCATTTTTTTATCATATTGTTTTGTTGTTATTGCTTTTATTTTTCTTTTATGTTGATAGGTACAAATAATAAAGGGGAGAGTCCATTAAATTCTATGTTTAAATATTTTTTCAAGGCCCAATAATATTTAGTTAATGGAGCCAAGCCTTGAAGAAAATTGGGACCCCACTTTGAAGGGATACACGGTTCAACACAAGGAGTCATTTCTCAGCATAAGACAAAAAGCAACAATCACACCATTGGCATTGAGTTTCAAATGGAATTTCTAAAATCCAATCTCCACCACACAATAAAAATAATCAAGGGCTCTAAGTGATTCGAAGCAAATCACATGGATCACTACAAACTCTTTCCAAAACTCATAAATCTTGACTACAATTCCCCCCAAACTTTAACAAATTTTCCCACAATTTCTTCACAAAATTTTCACAAACTTCAGCTTATAAATACAACTCTTGATTCATCAGAAAGGGGGGGGGGAGAAAAATTTTAGTGTTATGCTGCCAAAATATATCCAGAAATTCTCCTCCAAACTTGCTTCACGTGAAATCACCACACTGAAACCGTTCAGAAACAATCTTCAAGTCTGCAGTTTCAGCAACAATCTTCATTACGTAACCGATCGTAAACCATTTTCACGCATCTGTAAACTGCAGCAAGTTCGACGTAGAGAGTATCAACTTCTCACATTCGATTCATCCGAGGCAGCTTCATCAATTGAAGCGCGATTGTATCAGCTACAACGTTGTAATTTCAGCTTCAGATTGGAACGGCTTCATAACACCGACGTCAACGAATCGGTAACTCGTTTCAACTTCAACATTGATACGCAAGCAACATATCCATTCACAGCACCTTCAAAACATCTTCAAACCTCACTCCACGCCTCCTCCTGCAACCAATACTCAGATTCATTCATCATCAATTCAAGCCTGCAAATCAACAGCATAACGCAATCGAATCCGGATCGCAACTTCACAGCACAAAGAAGATTATTATCTCTCCTCTGGTTTTCTAAACATTATTTTCTTCAAGCTGAATCCAGGTTCTATTTCTTTTAGTTTGCATATTGCTGGTTGATATTGATGCTATTGATGCGATTGTATCAAAAAGCAATATGCAAAGTAAAAGCAATATGTAGGGGTGTGCATGGTTGGTTATTTTCAAAAACCAAACCATAACCATTTTAAAACCATTTAAATGGTTTGGATTTATAACCATAACCACATTTTAATCAAAACTGGTTACAAAACCAGTTATAAATTTGGTTATGATTATATAACCGGTTTTTTTAAAAAATCCAGTTTTAAAATTATTTTTTCCAAAAATATTTAAAAAAAAAAATTAATATTTTGAGAATTAAAACATTTGGATTTGGATAATAACCGGATTATAACCGAATCCAAAATAATTTAACCGGATAATAACCATTTAATTATATCCGAATTATATGAATGGATAACCAAATCATTAATAACTAAATCGGTTAATAAGCATTCAATTATATCCTGTTATTTAAAAGTGGTTTAAGTTTGGTTATGGATTTGGACATCAAAACTGGATATTTTGCACACCCCTAGCAATATGCTTGTTGATGTTGAATTTAGTTGTTAGTTTTCCTTTTGTTTGAACCGTGTTGCTGTTGTGGTTACTTCGAAGAGGTTAGACCGAGTGAGGCCGAGAACATTTTTGTTGTTGGTTTACGATTTAGAAATTTAGGCGACGGAGATTTGTTGTTGCGTTTGAATCAGAGATAGATTCGGAAGAAACAGAGGATATTAGGTTGTTGTGTGGACCGAAAAGTAAAGCTGGAAGTAAAGAGTTTTAGGTTGAGGTGTTGTTGTTGTTTTGTTCATATTGAGAGGAGTTTGGTTGAGAGGCCATGGAAGAACCGAAGCAGAGCATTAACGTGAAAGAGAACAAGGGAGTGGCCCCTTATTTGACCTTAGGTGGCTTTGAATTTTTACGGTTTAGTTTATTCTGGGCCGTTATTTTAATGATCATAAGCCCAAATCCGGATTACTATACATGCACCCTTTTATTAGTCTTAACACCCTTCTCTGATTTTTATGTCATATGCTGTTGGGCCAGCAAACTCAACCCAATCCGATTTTCCCTTGGCATCACCTTTAGACTGCAGTGTACACCCCCCTTGTGCTGGGTGTTCTTTTATGATATTGGGCCTACACCTTTTGGGCTCAGCATTTCTTTTATTTACACTCTCTATTTTAATATGCTTTTTAGCCTTCTTTTATTAATTGTTGCTTATTTCTTAATTTTTGTTTTTTATTTGATATAATTCAAAAATACAAAAAAAGATGTTTTTATTTTAAATTTAGATTTTTTTTTCTTCCTATCAAAACTTCAAAAATATTTTAATTAGCCTTTTAATTCTCCTATTTGATTTTATTTTACACAATTTAAACTTTTAATCAATTAGTTAAATATTGATTTAATTAGTTGATCTTTATTAAGTAAAATCGATTAGTTTACTAATTGATTTTTCTTAATTTTGGTTAATTAATTTAATCAAATTTTAATTAATTGATTAAATGGTTAACTTGTTTATTTTCCTTTTTAGCTACTTATGTTTGTATATACTCATCTTTTATATTTTCTTTTCCTTTTAAAATGTTTTGTTCGATTTTCTTTTATTTTCTTTTAAGCACATGTTAATTCCGTTCCACGACAATCGTGTACGTCTCCAAAGGTCGAGCAGCAGTGGAATGCGATGTTTAACAACACACACACAAAATCTCTTGAGCCCAACTACGGCTGCTCTGATTCCTTAATCGGGATATGTAGGCATTAGGTCGCGGGGCCTGAACGAGCACAATCTTGTATATATTTCTTTCTTTTCCCCGTGTTTCTTTTTTTTCGTGCGTTTCCCTTTAGCTTTTAGCTTTAGATTTTTAGATAACACCCATAGATTTAGACTAACAAGAATGGATCTCGTCGAGTACGACGGACGTGAGGAGTGCTAACCCCTTCTCCTTGCGTAACTGACACCCTTACCTGTTTCTCTGGGTCGTAAGACCTTTGTTTGTTTTTCCCTTTAGGTTTACTTGATGTTTTCCTTTCCCATTTTGTGGGATAAATAAATAATCGATGGCGACTTCATTGATTTCATCTAATGATTTTGATCCAGTTGTTTCAGTAGGTGCAGGTGTTCTTTTGTGACTAGCATTGTCCATTCCAAACTTTTTGACAATATTCTTGGCATATTTTCTTTGAGAGAGGAAGATGGAGTCTTCCATTTGTTTAACTTGCAGCCCAAGAAAATATGTCAATTCTCCAACCATGCTAATTTCAAACTCAGTTTGCATATGATTGACGAAGTGTTTAACCATCAGATCTGACATCCCACCAAACACTATATCATCCACATATATCTAAGCAATCAAGATTTTTCCACCTTCATCTTTCACAAAGAGGGTTTTGTCTATCCCTCCTTTCCTGTAGCCATTTGTGGTCAGGAACTCAATCAATCTCCCATACCAAGCTCTAGGGGCTTGTTTTAATCCATATAGAGCCTTTAGGTTGTTCCACATATACTTCCTCATTCAAGTACCCATTCAGAAAGGCACTTTTTACATCCATCTGAAATAACTTGAACTTCAAGATGCAGGTTACTCCTAATAGTAATCTGATTGACTCAAGTCTTGCAACAGGTGCAAAAGTTTCATAAAAATCTACCCCTTCAATTTAAGTATATCCTTGAGCCACTAACCTTGCTTTATTTCTAGTTATAACTCCCTTTTCATCATACTTGTTCTTGTATATCCACTTGGTACCAATAATGTTTGTTCCTTCAGGTCTAGGGACCAATTCCCATACTTCATTTCTTTTGAACTGTTCCAGTTCATCTTGCATGGTATTGATCCAAAACTCATCTGCCAGAGCTTCCTTCACATTCTTTGGTTCAATTTTGGATACAAAGCATGAGTTGGCAATGATCTCTCTAGATCTAGTAATTATACCACTTTCTGAATTCTAATAGTGGGATCTTTGTTAATTGCTTCAGGTTCAGATTCTGTGGGAGAATCATTATTGTCTTCAGTTTTGACTGATCCTTGAGTTTGAGTTTCAAAGAATGTTCCAACATCCTCTATGACATTGAAGTCTTCATGCTGGTCATCAAAAATAACTTTGATGGATTCCATCAATACTTGAGTTCTGGAGTTGAATACTTTATATGCTCTACTGTTTGTAGAGTATCCCAGGAGTACACCTTCATCACTTTTGGGGTTCATTTTCCTTCTTTGCTCTCGATCTGTCAGGATATAACACTTGCTTCCAAATACATGAAAGTACTTTATAGTAGGTTTCCTTCCTTTCCATATTTCATACAGTGTGGAGGAAGTCCCTTTCCTCAATGTGACTCTGTTATGGACATAGCAAGTTGTGTTCATTGCTTCAGCCCAAAAGTACATATGTAGCTTCTTTGCATGGATCATAGCTCTGGCAGATTCTTGAATAGTCCTATTTTTCCTTTCTACTACTCCATTTTGCTGAGGAGTGATAGGTGAGGAAAATTCATGACTGATTCCTTCAGAAGAACATAATTCAGCAAATTTGGCATTCTCAAACTCCTTCCCATGATAACTCCTGATTCTGATCACACTACTTTCCTTCTCTCTTTGAAGTCTTGTGCATAAGTCCTTGAACACCTCAAACACATATGATTTTTCTCTGATTAAGCTTATCCAGGTATATCTAGAGTAATCATCAACTACCACATAGGCATACTTCTTCCCACCAAGACTTTCTACCTGCACTGGTCCCATCAGATCCATATGCAACAGTTCCAGAATTTTGGAAGTAGTAAGTTGTTTGATCTTTGGATGTGACATCTTGGTTTGTTTGCCAACCTGACATTCTTCACAGACTATTCCTTCATCAATTTGCAGCTTTGGGATTCCTCTTACAGCTTCCTTGGATATGATTTTCTTCATCCCTCTTAGATGTAGATGACCAAGTTTTTAATGCCACAGTTTGACCTCCTTTTCTTCTTTTGCCATAGAGCATACAGAGGGATAACTTGTGGTTTTAGGCTCCTACAAGTAGTAGTTGTCTTTGGATCTGACTCCCTTCATGACTTCCATATTTTCTTCATTTGTGACGACACATTCATCTTTGATAAATTTGACATTGAAGCCTTGATCACATAGTTGACTGATGCTGATCAGATTTGCGGTCAGTCCTTTTACCAGTAGTACATTGTCCAATTTTGGAACTCCAGGACATTCTAGTTTTCTAACCCCTTTGATCTCTCCTTTTTCTCCATCACCAAAGGTCACATAGCTAGTGGAATAAGGTTTGATATCTTCCAACAGGTTATTTATTCCAGTCATGTGCTTTGAGCATCCACTATCAAAGTACCAGTCTTCTTTGGCTGACACCCTCAGGGAGGTGTTTGTTATTAAGGCTGAGGCTTTACTAACCCATTGTTGTTTCTTGATAGGAACATTTTGCTTAGGTTTGTCCTGAGGTGTCTGGTTAGGATAACCATACAGTCTGAAGCAAAATGGTTTTATGTGTCCAAATCTTCCACAGTAGTGACATCTCCATCTTTGAGATTTCCTCTTTGTCGGGTTCATCCCCATGTTTCCAGGATGTTGTGACATTGGTATTGACATCTGGTTTGTCATGTGAGCTTCAGGCTTTGACCTCTTGAACCCTAAACTGGATTCTGATTTACCCACAAATCCTATTCTAGACATGTCTCCTGCTTTATGTCCAACCTGCAGAATTTCTTCCAATGAGTCAGTTCCAATGTTCAGCATTCTGATAGATTTTGACATCTAATCAAGCTTGGAGTTTAACATGCTGATTTCACCATTGAGTAAGTCTATGGTTGTAAGATGTTCTTTCTTCTCAGATACCAACTCCTTTATGAGCTCCTTTTGCTTCTCCCCTAGTTTACACACTTCAACACTCCTAACACACAGCTCTTTGTAAGATGCTGCAAGTTCATCAAAGGTAATCTCATCTTCACTGGAATCATCATCAGATTCACATACACTGGTTAGTGCTGTAACATGTTTTGCAAATTCCTCTTCAGCATCACTCTCAGAATCTCCATTAGACCAAGCGACATATAGCCCTTTCTTTTGCTTCTTGAGGTAGGTCGGGCATTCAGCTCTAATGTGTCCATAACCTTCACATGCATGACATTGAATTCCTTTGCCTTGGTTGGGCTTCTCTTCAGTTTTTGATCTCTTGCTAGAGTCATAGGTCCTGATGTTGTTAGAGGGAGTGTTCTTGACATTGGGTCTAGACTTCTGATCAAATTTTTTAATAAATTTGTTGAATTGTCTTCCAAGTATAGCTATGGCTTCTGACAGATTTTCATCACTTCCACCATTGGTTTCTTCTTAGTCCTCTTCAGTGTTGGATACAAAAGCTATGCTCTTGTTCTTCTTTTCAACATTGTCACATATACTCACTCAAAGGTTTGTAAGGAACTGATCAGTGGTTTTCACACATATATTTATCGTTGTTTTTAAGTATGTTTAAGTTATGTTATTGAGTGTTTTATTTATTTATTCGTCATTTTATGCTTTGGTTGTATGTTTTAATGTTTTCAGGTTCATATGGAGAAATCGGAGTAAATCAGTGCAAAACTCGGAGTTTCGAAGGAATTTCAAAAACATGCTACAGGAGGCCTGACACGGGTGGCCGTGTTGCCCAACACGGGCCGTGTCAGGAAGAGGGTGCAAGAAGTTGGAAAAATAGTGGTGCAACACGGGTGCCCGTGTTGCTCAACACGGCCCGTGTTGCTAAGCCTGGGACTTGGATCTTGAAAAATAAATGACAGGGGACCAACACGGGTGCCTGTGTTGCACAACACGGCCCGTGTTGGGTTTGACGCTGATTTCAGTGATTTTTGTGATTTTGTCCAGTGGTTTGCCTGCAAGGGTGTTTTTGGGATTTCCAACCAACTTAAGTGAGTCTGCACTATTTAGGAAAGTTTTCAAGAGGAATTAGGGATCTTTTTGCGACACGAAGAATTGGAGGATTGAGAAAGGAAGCCTATGCAATTGGAGAAGAAAGAGAACTCTCATGAGCGGAAGCCATTGAAGATCAAAGTTCATCATCTCTATTGTAATGTCTTTATTTGATATCTTTGTAATTTCTTTGGATAATATGAATAGCTAAACCCCCCAATGCTAGAGGGGTGTCCCTGATTAACATTTGTGATGATTTTGAATTCTGAATTTCAATAACATATTTCTCTTTCATGTTCAATTTAATGGTATAAGGTTTTTAATGCTTTCCTCGTCGGACCAACTGGATTGATTTATGACTGACAATTAGGATTGACATCCATTGTTAGGGTTTTTATACCATTATACTATAGTAGATATCACCTAGGACTAGGGATACCCTATAATAACCGGATTGTTCTTGATTATAATAATACTTGATTTGATCACTAATTTCGAAGGACTTTGGGATTAGGATTTCAATGTTCAAAGGTTTGCCCACTAAGGACTTAGGGGCAAATACCCTTAAGAACTGGTAATTGATAAGTTGAATTTTGTTAATGAAACAAGGGTTCAGAATTGTTACATGTTAATGCACACACCTACCCTGGCATGTTACTCATATTTGGCTAAATCAACCTTTTTAAGTTTATTTGCAATTTAATTCGTAATCATAAAAACCAAAACCCCCAAGGCTTTTTATTTAATTGAATTCCTACTAACTCTATAATATCACGCAGTCCTTGAGATCGATATTCGGGGAATTTTCCCTTTATTACTACAGAGGCAAAATAGTACACTTGCTATTTTACCGATCAAGTTTTTGGCGCCGTTGCCGGGGACTGCCGAAAATTGTAGAGTTTTTTGTTTTATTTCAATTAGAATTTTGTTGCTCTGCGACTAAAATTTTATTTTCTGAAAAAAAAAAAATTTATATTTAATTTGACTTTTGTTCCTCATTCTAATAATTATCTAATCTGTTTATGCGAGGTAAGGCCTCAGCAGAATTTCTTTTTGACGCAGAAATTGAAAGGACTTTTCACGCAAGGCGCAGACAAACTCGTCAAGCTAAACTGGAATCTGAGGAAGAAGTAATTACAGTTCATTCTGGTTCAGACACCGAAAGTGAAGAAGAGATCATGGGCGAGGTACCACCACCAGAGAGACTTCTCGGAGACTATGGTGCTAGAAACACACCGGGAGGAAGACTAACTATTGTCAACCAACCGGTGAATGTTCCTAATTTTCAATTGCATTCAAGCACCATCACTCAGCTCGAAAGAAAGCCTTTCACCGGAAAGGTTAATGAAGATGCAAACTGTCGCGGGGAAAAATCGTATCTTTTTTCGGGATGAGACACCTGATGCCTTCTTTGGGCTCGAGTGCTCATAAAAATGATTTTTCTTTTGTTTCGACCAAACTTTTTATTGTTTCCAAAGTAGGAAAAGGAAAAAAGCTGCAATAACCTTAAAAAGTGGGGGAGAGATTCCGGGTAAGAGGGTTGGTTATACGAAGGGAAGGTATTAGCACCCAACGTATCTATAGTACTCTATAGGCTTCTTTGTTATGTTTGTTTCCTTCTATGTTGTGGTGGAGGTTCTTGTGAAATAGGTGGGACCTAAGGTATTTGTTTGATTATGCTCGCAAAGATCATCGCGATCCTCTGCATACATATCCCTTAGAGGGAATCAGAGCATCTGTAGCTCGGGGTCTACGGGTGCTAAGGTTTGAGTGGTTTGAGGGAGAAGTTTTGCTCGCCAAGGATACGACCTTGTGCCTACGTATTCTCAAAGGGATGTTGAGAAAGTCAGAGCAATCGTAGTTCCCACATATGCTAGTGGAAGCAAAGGAAAAGAGACAAATGTCATCTAAATGTTCGATGTATCTAATCTATATCATCACATACATCTGTTTGATTTTGTTTGAAAATCTTTTCATTATAAGCCCTGGGCCATGCCACTTATGGTGCTTAGAATGATAAAGATGTTTTTTAGCCAGCCTTGTGGCAAAAACTTTCAATGAAGTCAGCCTTGTGACAAAAAGTTTTGATTAATCAGCCAGCCTTGTGGCAAAAGTTTCAATGAAGTCAGCCTTGTGACAAAAACTTTGATTAATCAGCCAGTATGGTGGCAAAAAGGTTTGATCGATTAGCCAGCCTTGTGGCAAAAAAGTTAAGTTGATTGATTGATTGATTGATTGTTTGTGATGATATAAAAGAAATACTCCTATCATAGAGATGATAAATGTCTAATCTCCTAGGGTATTTGATTTGGATATTGGGGATGCTTATAAGAAGCCCGTGGGTCCTTGTACGAAGCCTAAGAGGAGGCTATCCGAGGGTCCTTGCATTGTAAGCCCAAGAGGAGGCTATGGGAGGGACAATCGAGGGTCCTTGCATTGTAAGCCCAAGAGGAGGCTATGGGAGGGACAAGTCGTTTGTACAAAGCCCAAGAGGAGGCATGGTATAGTTGGTTTGAGCTCTTAGAGCGATTTCACCGAGAAACCATACTCTATGTCCTAACCTAAACTAGGGAGATTCTTTGCACGAAGCCCAATAGGAGGCTATGGGGAACCTAGTGTTGTACTAAGTTGAACAAGTATATATAACACAATCACAAACATGAACAAGTACGAACAAATATGAACAAGTACATGAACAAATATGAACAGTTATATGAACAGTTATATATGACAAAGTGTGTGTATATAATGGAGTTTATGAAGGAAATATACCTGTAAGCATGATCCATTTGTATACACAGGGGCTCGGGACTCATACTCGGGGAGAGGCCCACTTGAGTTTATTCAAAAACTATGCAAACAAAATACTTACAAGAGGCTTGGGACTTATACCTATGTGGAGGCCCATGTTTTATTTTATAAAACATGGTTGATTGTTTTGTTAAAAGATGCGTCGTTTGAAAAAACTGTTTGAAAGTTTTTGTTTTTTGAAAGAAGTTGTTTTTGTACAAAGAAAAAGGAATGGGTATAAAAGGGGCCTGGGACTTATACCTACATGGAGGCCCATGTTATTGAAAATCAATTGATCAATCCAAAAAGATTTAATCAATGGTTTATTTGTTTTGAAAAACGGTGATTGTCTGTTTTAAAACGGTTTGAAATTTTGAAAGAAATCAAATTAATCAAGATAAACAAAAAGATTATACTTAATTAACACCTAGATGACTAGGGTTTGATCACAACATATTTACAAGTGATTAAGTTTGAAAAATCAAGTGAAAAACAATATTTAAAAGTATTAAAAACACTTAAAATATGTCATTTTATACTTAATTAAAAAATGTATTAAATAAATATATTTTTGTGATTTTTTTAGATGTTCATAAAATAGACATATTAAATGATAAGTGTGTAAAAAATGAAGTCAAAATGAATTAATTTGATGGGTTAAATTAATTGATGAAGTTGTGAAGAAAATAGAGAAAAATAGTGATAAAAAATTAGGTTTTGTCTTCCAAAGGGCTTGAACCCACGCCCTTGTGTTTACCACTCAAAAACATTGCCAACTGGACCACGCGCGTGGTCTGTTTAACATTTGTAACAAACCAATTATATTTTTGAATCAAATTCTAAACCCAGTTTCAAAATCTGGCGCCAAGAACACAAACCCAATTCAAATTTGAAAATTCTGAAAACTGAATTATTTGGATCGAGTGAATAGCCTATCTTGCTCGATTTTTCACCAGGAACATGATGGTACCATTTAATTTCATTTATTTTCACTCTAAGGGGGTCAATTTTCTAATGAACACGAAGAACCCTAATTCTATGATTCATTCTGAAATCGTGTATGTGCAAGTTAAGATGCAATTGATTGAGGGTTAATGATCCTCATAGGTGCAGAAACAAGATGGTATGCTCATATTTCATTTATGATGCGTGCAAGTATGCATTTGAAGTTCATGAGGCTTACCTTCAAAAACGGCCAAAGTGGAGATTGAATTTTGAGCTGGAGGTGTTACAGAAGTTGTTGCTCGATCTGAACAGCTTCAATGATGTTTATAGAACATGTCTGGATGCTTGGAGTGAATTGAAAACATCTGGATCATTCCATGGAACCCGATCTGCAGTAGAACCAAGTGTGAATCGAGCTTGATGATTCTGAAGTTTTTGATTGATGATGGGTGTTGGGATAGTTCATATGTGATGTATATAAGGTGTTGGAAGTGTTAGTTTGGACAGAAATGATCTTGAATGGATTTTGGCATGATAAGGCTCTCTTTATGCAAACATGGAGGTGAGATGATGATTCTGAGTTTTAAGGTGTTTTGGGGTGTGTGAGTGGATCAAACACATCCCATATGATGTTTATGAGATGTTAGAACCATCACTTTGGCCATGACTTCAAAGATTTGGAGGTTGAGTTTTCTACCTCTTTGAAAACTATGAAACTTGCAGTTCAAGAAAGGAAGAGAAAACCTATGATTTGTGAGGTTTTAGTGTGAGTTTGAAGATGATTTGAACCTCTATTTATAGGCCAAGGATTCTGAATGCAAAGCTCTTGCAAGTTGATCAAGAAGTGATGATTTGGCTTAAGAGATAAAATGGAATCTTTCACATTAAATGCAAATGGTTAAAAGTGACTTAACCATGGTTATTTTGCCAAGCTTCTTATCTCTTTCCATTCTGATCTCAAATCAGAAAATATCTTCAATTATTGCATCTATGCATCATTACTTGGATCATTTGGCAAAATGGTTCATAACTTTGGCAAAATGACTTGAAATTTCAAGTGAAAAGTTCACTAATGTCAAAATTCAAAACCATGGCTACACTCCATATTTTTTCATGCTCTTGGACATTTTGGAAAGCTCATGTTACACACTTCAAAACCCTAGTTGAAAGTTTCTTCAAAACCTTTAAGGAAATGGGTGAAAAAGATCCATGAACTTTGAAGAAAATGAAGTTTTAAGTGAAATTTTCAAAAGATACCAACTTTGAAGCTCCATATCTCTTAAATGGTTGATCTTTTTGGAAAAAAATTATATGTGACAAAGTTGTTCATTGGATCAAAATCTACAACTTTCATGTTGGAAGTTTTTTTCAGTTTGTAGGTGAAATTTTGAGAAATTCCCTTCCAAAGTTTGGAAAAAACCATTGAAAAACACTTAGAATTTTTCTAAGTATGGAAAGTCAAACTTTTGACTTTTTGATTCTTGATTGATTTTCTTGATTTTTCTTGATCAAATGACTTCATATATCATATATTGATGATTCAAAACTTCAAAAGTCATGGTTGACCAAAATTCCCCAAAGGTCAATGGTGATCTTGTACAGTTGACTTTTTCAGACGAATCGCGTTTCTGGAGATTTCAAATGAACCAGACTATCCTCACTAAATGAATGGTATGAATGGATAATATTGAGGCATTAGAGGATATTGAGCCATGGTTTGAGTTGTGGCACCATGTCCTGATTAAAAAGTCAGTTGTTCAGTGAATTAGGTCAAAAACCCTAATTGTCGACCTGATGAAATTGATGATTGTGGATCTTGAATTGAGACACAATTTCCATTGGATATTGTCATAGGGGTTATTTGAAGATGATTGAAACCTTTGATTGACTTCCTGGGGATTTTTAGGGTTTCCCAAATGTGATCCCTGATTTTAGTCCCTGATAGTTTAAAACCCTATTCTGATGATTTGAAATTTCACTGTTGATCAATCCTTGTGTAGGAGATGTCTTGAGCCAATGGATTAGGTCAAAATGATGCACTTGGGGTCTTGAGGTCATGTCCCAAGTCATTAGGTCAAATCCTGAGCAAAAGTCAGGAGTATACTATCTTCAGTCAAAACCCTAATCTGGTTGGTTCAGAGCCTTTGAGCTTGTTGAAATGAATCTCCGAGGACCAAATGTTGATTGTTGATGAAGATGATTCATCTGAAATGAAGGGAGAACAAAACCCTAATTGATTGTTACTTGTACTGATGAGTGATTTCCTGATCAAATCCTGCTGAGTCACAAGTAGCAAACACAAGCTATGCAATTTGTTAGTGATGCAAATGATGCATATGCTATGATATGAGGTGGTATCTTAGGTCAAAAATTGGGGTATGACAGATGCCCCTATTTAAGTTTCTTCAACCTGAGACATGAAGATTGAAAATCTTCGTTTTGATAGGGTGGAAGAGACTTAAATATCAGAAGACGCGAATTTTGGACCTAAGATACCAAAATTGCGAATGATGCAAAGATATTTTTACCGAGGGATATCAAACTGACTCCACTGGGGACAAGAGATCGAGAAGGATGTCTCAATCCGTTTTAGGAAGAGAATCCGTCTTTTTCGGGAAAGCAAGTGTATGCTTCACCGGGGAATGATAGCTTTGTAAGAAAAGCTTACCTATCGACATTACCGACTATCTGCACAGGGATAGACTTGTTAATAATGCGAAGGTGAAAGGTATGAAACTGTATTACCAACTATCAGCATGGTGATAGACTTGACAAGGTAAAAGAGTTTCAAAGGTTCGGTTAATATTACCGACTATCAGCATGGTGATAGACATGTTAAATAATATAACCAGAACAAAAGGTTACCGACTACCAGCCTCGTGATAGCGATTTTGAAGACGTGATCAATTATCAGCCGAGTGATAAAATGATCCTGGAGACTTTGCTAGGGAAATTACTGGTTATTCACCCTTGTGAACAGTAATAAGGCCCTGATTGTCAAATGGTCTTCATGATTGATTTCCTTGAGAGGAAAAGTCTTTTGGAAGAGACATAAGTTGCTCGGATGATGAGGCTATTGCTTATTGTCTGTTTTTCACGACTCTATTTGAGGAATCAGAATTTGAATCTCTGGTAAAGACAGGGTTCTATCCATGAATGAATTGGAAAGAAACAGTCAAACAAGACTTTGTACCCATGAGGAATGAACTCAACTGGGGATTTTCTCCTTTGTTTTGAGAGGAGAAAACTAAAGCAACCTTCTTCCACGAGGAATGATCTCAATGGGGAACTGGAGAAAGAAGATGTTCTTTCTGCTTATGGGTGACAACCTACTGGAGAGATGACACGCCCGTACCTGTTTCTTTTTTCTTTTTTTCTTTTTTGCTTTTTCTCTTTTTTTTTTGGGATAGATATATCCTGAACAAGTGATTTTAGGCAGACATTTGAAAAACGCAATGATGCATAAATGATGCAAATATGTATGAATGATGAATGTCATGAATGTCGCTTGCATGCTAACAATACTGACAGCCAAAGAAGTATACTGGAGAGGGACCGACGTCGCAATACAACCAGATACTTGGCAAATGTTCTTCAACACGGTGTAGATAACACGGGTGAAGAATGGTATTGCATGCTTTCAACTTCTCCGGGGAAGACAAGCATCTTTTCTTATTGAGATGGAAGAACTTCTTCACTGGAGATAGAAAATCTTCGTCACTGGGGATAAAAGACCTTCTTCACTGGGGATAGAAGAGCTTTTCCTATCATAATCTTTGATTCATCCTACGGAGATAGCTGTTGATGTTCCTTCTGTTGTTCACAACTCAAAGGAAAGTTTCGCTTTTATTTTGAAAAAGGAAAGTAAATTCATTTAAAACTTTTTTCTTTTCTTTCAAAAACGAATAACACAATTAAAGCGTCATTTTGCAAGCTAGAAAAGATCAAGAATTGCAAACAAATGGGCACAAGGCTCAAATTTATTTAATAGGATGGTAATCAGCTAAAGGCGTGATTCCACGGAGTATTTACAAAAGTTGAAAATGGTAATTATGCGGAAAAGGCTACATTGAAAGCAATAACCATTATTCCCCCTAACAACTTTGAGTTCCAACTGTGCTTGTCGCTTCAGATTGGCGATGATTTGATCGTAGATCCTTTGATGAAAAAGACGATTCAGGTGACGAAGTACAGACTGATGCAGTTACTTTGTCATAAATCCTTAATTTTTGCCTAGATTGCCCTTTCAGGTTTTCAATCTACCAGGATGCATTTTTTTCTGTTTATTGTCTCTAATTTTTGCCTGGACCGCCCTTTCGGGTTTTCAGTCCACCGAGACGCTCATTTTTGCCTAAGTCGCCCTTTGTGGGTTTTCGACTTACCGAGCTATTCTTTTGTATTTTTTTAGACAAAGTATTTCTTGACTGCATCAGCATTCACAGGATGCGGGAGTTCATCACCATCCATGGTTGCAAGAGTCATGGCGCCGCCAGAAAATGTTCTTTTGACAACATACGGGCCTTCGTAATTAGGAGACCATTTGCCCCTAGAATCTGGTTGAAAAGACAAGATCTTTTTAAGCACGAGGTCACCTTCTCGAAATTCTCGAGGTCAAACCTTTTTGTTGAAGGCTTGTTTCATCCTTGCTTGGTATAACTGTCCATGGCATAGAGCAGTCATACGTTTTTCTTCGATTAAGTTCAACTGATCGTATCTGCTTTGACACCATTCAGCCTCTGATAACTTAGTCTCCATGAGGACTCTTATTGATGGGATTTCAACTTCTACGGGGAGCACAGCTTCCATGCCGTATACTAGAGAGAAAGGGGTTGCCCCTGTTGAAGTACGCACTGAAGTTCGGTACCCATGTAAAGCAAATGGCAGCATTTCGTGCCAGTCTTTGTAAGTGACGACCATTTTCTGGATGATCTTCTTAATGTTCTTGTTGGCAGATTCAACGGCGCCATTCATTTTTGGTCTGTAAGGAGAAGAGTTATGATGCTCAATCTTGAATTCCTCACATAATTCTTTCATCATCTTGTTGTTCAAGTTCGAACCATTGTCAGTAATGATCTTGCTGGGAACACCATATCGGAAAATGATGTTATTCTTGATAAACCTCACAACCACTTGTCTTGTAACATTGGCGTAAGACGCTGCTTCGACCCATTTGGTGAAGTAATCAATTGCTACCAAGATGAAACGATGACCGTTTGAAGCTTTCAGCTCGATCATTCCAATCATGTCATTACCCCACATGGAGAAAGGCCATGGAGATGAGAGAACGTTGAGTAGAGTTGGTGGCACATGGATCTTATCTGCGTAGATCTGGCACTTGTGACATTTCTTCACGTGTTTATAACAGTCAGATTCCATTGTCAACCAATAGTATCCTGCTCTTAAGATCTTCTTGGACATTGCATGCCCATTTGAATGAGTTCCAAAGGACCCTTCATGCACTTCATGCATTAACATGTCTGCTTCGTGTCTATCCACGCATCTGAGCAAAACCATGTCGAAGTTTCTTTTGTATAGCACATCTCCGTTCAGGAAGAAACTGCCAGAAAGTCTCCTTAGAGTTTTCTTATCTTTGTTTGATGCCTCAAGTGGGTACTCTTGAATTTGAAGGAAGCGTTTGATATCGTGAAACCACGGTTTATCATCGATGACTGCTTCGGTTGCAAACACATAGGCGGGCCTTTCAAGGCGCGTAATTCTGACTGTAGGCATATCGTTCCAATGATTGACTTTGAACATGGAAGATAGAGTAGCCAAGGCGTCTGCCATTCGATTCTGATCTCGAGGTATATGATGCAATTCAACCTTGTTGAAGAAAGTCAACAAACGTCTTGCATAATCTTTGTAAGGAATCAAGCCAGGGTGGTAAGTTTCCCATTTGTCTTTGATTTGGTTGATCACGAGGGCTGAATCTCCATATATGTCGAGGATCTTGATCCTTAAGTCAATGGCTTCTTCGAGACCCATGATACAAGCTTCATATTCTGCGATGTTGTTGGTGCAATCAAATAGCAGTCTGGCAGAGAATGGGATATGAGTACCCTTGGGAGTGATGATGATTGCCCCAATTCCATTGCCGAAAGCGTTTACTGCTCCATCAAAAATTAGGCCCCATCTTGATCCAGGATCAGGACCTTCTTCAGGTAACGGTTCGTCACAATCTTTCATCTTCAAGTACATGACATCTTCGTCAGGAAAGTCAAACTTGAGAGATTGATATTCATTAATTGGTTGATGCGCCAAATGATCGGCGAGAATGCTTCCTTTGACCGCTTTTTGAGCACGGTACTCAATGTTATACTCAGATAACAGCATTTTCCATCGGACAATCCTTCCTGTTAAGGCAGGCTTTTCAAAGACATACTTGATCGGATCCATTTTGGAGATTAACCAAGTAGTATTGTTGATCATGTATTGGCGGAGACGTTTTGAAGCCCAAGCCAAAGCACAACATGTTTTTTCGAGCATGAAGTAACGAGACTCACAATCTGTGAATTTCTTACTCAAGTAATAGATGGCATGCTCCTTCTTACCGGTTTCATCTTGCTGTCCAAGCATGCAACCCATGGATTCTTCCAACACGGTAAGGTACATGATTAATGGTCTTCCTTCAACTAGAGGAATCAATATCGGTGGTTCTAACAGGTACTCTTTGATAGTGTCGAACGCTTTCTGGCAATCTTCAGTCCATACAACCCCTTGATCTTTGCGGAGAAGCTTGAAAATTGGCCCACAAGTAGCAGTCATTTGAGAGATAAACCTGGAGATATAGTTCAATCGTCCGAGAAATCCTCTTACTTGCTTTTCAGTTTTTGGTGCAGGCATCTCTTGAATAGCTCTGACTTTGTCGGGATCTACTTCGATACCTCTTTGGCTGACAATGAAACCCAAGAGTTTTCCAGATCTAACCCCAAAAGTACATTTGTTAGGATTCAAGCGAAGCTGATATTTCCTTAGTCGTTGAAACAACTTCAAAAGGTATTCAATATGTTCTTCTTCTGTGATGGACTTGGCTATCATGTCGTCCACATAAACTTCAATTTCTTTATGCATCATGTCATGAAAGAGAGTAGTCATCGCCCTTTGGTAAGTTGCGCCTGCATTCTTCAATCCAAACGACATTACTTTGTAGCAAAAGGTACCCCATGGGGTGATGAAAGATGTCTTCTCCATGTCTTCAGGAGCCATCTTGATCTGATTATAACCGGAGAACCCGTCCATGAAGGAAAAGACGTTGAACTTAGCGGTGTTATCGACCAGCATGTCAATATGTGGTAATGGAAAGTCATCTTTGGGACTGGCTTTGTTCAAGTCACGGTAGTCAACACACATTCTGACTTTACCATCTTTCTTCGAAACTGGCACTATGTTGGCCAACCATTGAGGATACTCAGAGGTGACTAGAAAACCTGCATCGAGCTGTCTTTGAACTTCCACTTTGATCTTGTTAGCCATATCAGGGTGAGTCCTTCGCAATTTCTGCTTAACTGGCGGACATTCTGGCTTCAATGGCAAGAAATGCTGAACAATATTGGTATCCAACCCAGGCATGTCTTGGTAGGACCAGGCAAACACATCACCATATTCTTTGAGAAGGTCTGTCAACTTACTCTTGATATCAGCATCAAGCAGCGATCCAATGGTCACTTCTTTTTTGTCTTCTTCAGAACCCAAGTTGATCTTTTCTAAAGGCTCTTTGTGAGGCAGAATGGCTCTTTCCTCGTGCTTAAGTAATCGAGAGATCTCGTCCGGGATTTCCTCTTCTTCCTCTTCTTCGGCTTAGAACACAGGAAACTCAAAGTTGGGAGAGGGCATAGGGTTATTGCATTCAATGGGTTTATCAATAGTTAATCTGCACATGTGATTTATATTTATTTCAGAAAATTTATGAATGCAAGAGTGTATGCAGATTTTTTTTGGAAAAGTTTTTTTTTTGGTTTTTTAGGATTACCATTTCCAGAAAAAAGCAAAAATAAAACATATAATGTAGGGAATTCAAAATGACGCTTTATTTATGATTCATTTTTGAAACAAAGCCCTAAACACAAACTCATTTGTCTTGGGCAGGACAAAGAGGGAAACTTTTAAAACAAAGCCCTATACACAATGTTATTTGGGCGGAACATTTAAAAGCAAAGCCCTATAAAACATCTCTCTGCTTTGGGCCAGGCAGGAGGTCAAAATAACAACGAGGTGATTACTTTGAGCGGCGAACAACATTCGGAACGCCAACAGCTTTCCAGTAGCAACGAACTCCTCTGTGTATTATGTATTCAGGAAAATTCTCCTCAGAATTATCTTCAGCATTGATATTGACCGCTGGTCGAGCAGGATTTGAAGGTCCTGGTTTGTCACCCTTGTTCTTTGTAGAGTTGAAACGGTCTTCTTCTACTTCTTGAAGAGCATAAGATGAGTCACAATCTTCAGAATTTTCAGGATGTATTTCCCAGTCTTCAAGATGAAGAGACTTATTGTCAGCGACACTTTCCGAGTCAACTGCGGGGCCATCTTCCCCTTCATCTTCAAAAATGGCATTTATGTGATAATAACCACCTTCAGGATTATAAACCTTGGCAGGTGCGTTGAAGCTGAAATCTTCAGTAATTTCAGGCTGCTGAGAAAATTGACAGGGCTGATAAGCCTCTTCTGGTTGACTGTTATATTCAAAGGGATCTCCCCATCCAGTTGGTTGGATATCTTCAATCGCAATCTTTGAACTTTCAGGTGCAGTGTATTTCACCATATAATCAAATTTTCCACTTGGTTGTCCCAAGGTGTCCCAAACCTCTGTAGGAATAGGCGGAATTTCTTTAGCACTTGTTTTCTCTGAAGGAGGATATGGTTCTTCCTGAGATATGTATCCCGAGTCATTGAGATAACATTTCCATTCTTCTTCAGTATCGGAGAGACCTTCTTCGATGCATTCTTCAATAAGGACATTAACCTCTTGAGGAATTGGGTTAAGGAATCCTCCACTATGGAACGTTTCTTTGATCGGACGAAGGGTTTCATCCTTCTTGGTGCAGTTTGAGAATGTTGGTGAACATCCGAGTCCTACTCTAGTTTCATTCTTGGTAGGGATCACAACTTGCCCCTAGCCAGTGGTAGTTCCATCTTTCACTACTTTTACTGCCTCTTTGTAAGAAGAGATTGATGCTTTCTTTTTGGAAGATTCATCTTCTAAAGAGAGACCTTGGAACTGCGTTCCTTCTATATCATCAGCACCGATAAAAGAGAAATTGGATAAATGGCTCACCATCAAGGCATGTTCCCCACTTATTGTTACCAATTTTCCATTTGTTACAAACTTTAACTTTTGATGCAGCGTAGAAGTTACTGCCCCTGCTTCGTGGATCCATGGTCGTCCCAACAGACAGCTATAAGCAGCTTGAATGTCCATGACCTGGAAGGTGATTTGAAATGTATGTGGACCAATTGTCATGGGAAGGTTGACTTCTCCGATAACAGATTTTCGCGATCCATCAAATGCTTTGACTACCACACCACTGAACTTCATAGGCATTCCTTGGTAAGATAAACGAGCAAGAGTCGTCTTTGGCATCACATTCAAGGAAGATCCGGTGTCTACCAACACATTAGACAAAGAATCTGACTGACAATTCACAGAAATGTGCAAAGCAAGATTGTGATTTTTACCCTCCTCGGGGAGTTCTTCATCACAGAAGCTTAAATTGTTGCAAGCAGTTATGTTGGCTATTATCCCATCAAAATGGTCAACAGTCACATTATGATCTACAAAAGCTTGATCCAAAACTCTCATCAGGGCTTCCCTGTGGGCTTCTGAATTCAACAGCAATGAAAGTATTGAGATTTTTGAAGGAGTCTGCA
Source organism: Vicia villosa (assembly GCF_029867415.1). Classification (NCBI taxonomy): domain Eukaryota; kingdom Viridiplantae; phylum Streptophyta; class Magnoliopsida; order Fabales; family Fabaceae; genus Vicia; species Vicia villosa. Next base: position 217,564,101 of record NC_081180.1, on the reverse strand, counting down.
TAAGCTGATCCACAATCTTGTATTCACTTCTTTTGATAAGCTTCAAAATTTCGTCAAAGTCAGGATTGACATTAGTTCCACTGGATTGACCAACATCAGTGCTTGTATTACTGATAGGAGTTTCCACAGGATTCCCCACCGGTGTATCAATAGGATTTTGCCCTGTTGCAGGAGCAACAGGCTGCTTTGAAGGTAGTAGAGTATACACACGTCCACTTCTTGTTACTCGACTCACATCGGCGATATTCACGACAGATGAAAGAGTAGGTAAAGGAACTTCTTGTCCATTCTTTATCATTGTTGCATTGTAGTTGTATGGAACTGCCTTGTTAGAGTCATAAGGAACAGGTCCAGGTAGACAAATGATCAAAGGAGCAACAAGAACCCTTGGCTTGTTGTAAGTAACTTCTATGCGCTCGGGCATGTTGAAATGAGGAACGATGACGTTAACTTTAGGCATTTCCGAGTTGATATCTGAGACTAAAAGCTCATGCGGATAACATCCTATCATGTTAACTTCATCTTCATTCCTATTTCTGTAGATCTGAATAGTACCATTATCCAACAGAACTTGGAGATCTCTTCTCACAACCGAACATCCGTGAGGATCTACACAACATATGCTACAGGAACCGTAGTGATGCTGGCGAAAATTCTGCCCTTGATAGAGAGTGGCGTGCATTTGTACCAAATTTGCTCTTGAGAAATTGATATTATAGACTCGATATGGACCAGGACATCCATACACCATGTTTACAACATGCCCTCCATGATTGGGCAGCGGATTTGCTTGCACATTTGGATTCAAATTTCTGAAAGAGAGGAGATTAGATCTAACCAACCTCTGAACTTCATATTTCAAAGCTATGCAATGCTCAAGATCATGGCCAGGTGCTCCTTGATGATAAGGGCATGAGACCTCAGCTTTGTACCACCATGGGAGTTTCTCAGGTACGGGTGGTGGTGCTTTAGTTTGAACAAGACCTCTCTCAATCAAAGCAGGGTACAATTCTGTGTAGGTCATTGGAATCGGATCAAACTGTGGAGCTCTTTGTACACGATTCTGATTATTGTTAAACTGTTGAGCTTGCTGTTGAGGCTGTTGTTGTTGAAACTGCGGGGTAAATCCCGGATTCGGTGCTGTATTAACGGCTGGTGCGATAGCAGCTACCTGTCGTTGACGATTGACGTTCCCTCTTGACTTTCCTTGGGACACCATGTCAACACTTTGTTCTTTCTTCTTTTGGAAGCCACTTCCGAACTTTTTGGTTCCGCTTGAAGATCCACCTTCTTTAGTTAGACGTCCGGTTCGGACTCCTTCTTCTAGACGCATCCCCATGTTTACCATTTCGGTGAAATCACTTGGAGCACTAGCAATCATGCGTTCATAATAAAACGGACTGAGAGTATTCAAGAAGATCTTTGTCATCTCTTTCTCTTTTAACGGTGGATTAATTTGAGCAGCAGTTTCTCTCCATCGTTGGGCATACTCTTTGAAAGCTTCATGGTCTTTCTGAGCCATGGATCGAAGCTGATCTCTGTCTGGAGCCATATCCGAGTTATACTTGTATTGTCGGACAAAGACCTCACCTAGGTCATTGAATGTTCGAATATTAGTGCTATCCAAGCCTGTGTACCACTTCAGTGCGGCACCAGTCAAACTGTCTTGAAAGTAATGGATAAGCAACTGATGATTATCTGCATAAGTAGACATCTTTCTAGCATACATCACAAGATGGCTTTGTGGACAAGAACTACATTTGTACTTCTCAAAGTCAGGGACCTTGAATTTAGCAGGTATTTGTACACTGGGAACCAAACATAGTTCCTGGGCATTCTTTCCAAACAAATCTTTTCCACGGATAGCTTTAACTTCCAGTTGAATCTTGTTGAATTGTTCTTGGAGATCTTCCACAAGGTTACGCTGATTTGTGCTATCACCTTGATCATGATAAATCTCATTGCCATCATAAGGAACTGTGTGAACCGTAGGGGTCGGAACTGTCATAGTGGGTTGAGAGAGTGCCATAGTGATTTGAGAAAAAGTTACCCCCTGATTTGGGGTGAACATTGAACCTTGTGTAGCAGGCACTTCAGTTGAGGATGTTTGAATCCCAGAAACATTATGGCGGAATCCTGTACCGAAGCTGAAAGGCGTGCCCCAACCTTCTGGCATGGAGAAAGATGGAATGCTGAATGCAACTGTAGAAACTGGAGTAGTGACTTTAGATGTTACCGTTGCTTGACTGTTGGGTGGCGGCTGCTGATTCTGTGCGGCCATTAGGGAGTCAACCAGTGTAGTAAGACTTTCCAATTTTTCTTGAAGGGTGGTCATTGTACCACGAAGCTCAATATTCTCTTGTTCAGAGTGTTCCATTATTCTTCTTCTGCTTGAACGAGTATTGTATCTGTGATCTGATTGCGAACGCGGTCGAGAAACTTTGAGACGCGACAGCTTGACGATCTATTGGAGAAAGATCCAAAAGATGAGACTCTATACAACAGACTCGATATGCAGAATGATGTATGCAAAAAGAAATTTATGATTTTTCCAATTATTTTTAAAGATTATTTTCTTGCAAACATTTGAACACAAATTATTCTTTTATTGAAATAATGGGAAATGTTACAACATTGGAGCGTAGCTCCTTACAGAAGCAAATGATAAAATAAAAAGCTAAACAATCCTAAGCATCCTCATCGGATGAAGAACCAAATGCGTTGTACAGCTTGAGCCTCAGGATTTCTTTCCCATAGTGAGCTTTCAATTCGGCCTTTTCAGCCCTTAGCTTGTCAACAACATTCTTCCAATTGTCAGGCATCGGAGCGTTGCTTGTCGAGGCTTCAAGATTTTTCTTGCTTTCTTTGATGTATCTTCTGATTGCGGCATCTTTCCGACGAATCTTCTCATCTTTGCTCATGAGCCATCCATCTTGATAATAGAGGGTTTCCTCGTGATCTTTCACTCGTTTCTTCAACTTTCTGTTTTCCACATCAGTTCTTCGAAACTTTTCTTCCCAAGCGTCTTTTTCTAACCTCATCTTGGCTCTTGGTATTCTTCTATAGTGGGAATGTCGGGCAATTGAGATACTGCAGGGAACATGGTTTTTTCATAATCATAAGGCATTTGAAACTCCTTTGCTCTTTTTTTTACCCAGCAGGTGTAGGCGTTCGTAGCAATGCAGTTTCTTATCCCACCTTTTTCTTTTCTTCGGACGTCGTACCAAGCTTTCACCATTCTTGTCTTCAACCTCTAAGGATCCTCTCCTTCTTGGTAGAAGTAGCTTTCCACTGCAAGACCAACAGGTTTAACTGAATTTGCATACCCGAGCTGTCGTCGGGCTAGGACTGGATTATAGTTAATTCCTCCTTGTGTACCAATGAGGGGTACGTTGGCGAACTCTCCACAATTATCAATGGTTTCTGTACCGCAGCGAGCCAAGGTATACCAATGAATATCATTATTAGTAAGAGACATAAGCCTTTGAGACCAACGCAAACCTTCTCGGTTTTCCGTGAAAGTAGGAGACTCAGGTAAGTGTGAAATAATCCATTTGTACAAAAGAGGCGCACAACATACAATGATTCCACCACCTTGGCGATTCCTATGATGGACAGAGAAATACAGGTCACCAAGCAAAGTCGGAACAGGATTTCCAATCAGAAAGATCTTTATGGCGTTGATATCAACAAAGTCGTTGATGTTGGGAAACAGAACCAACCCATAGATGAGCAAGGCTAGTACAGCTTCAAAAGCTATCATGCTACTAGTTTCAATGAAATCAAAGGCTTTCTTTATTAAAAACTGCAAAGTTAAACCCGGAAGGTTTCCTTTGGTAGTCCAATTACTTTCTACTTCAGATTTCTTCAAGTGGATACCTGCTGCAATGGCTGGTGACTTAGGAATGGCTTCCAAACCATTGAAAGGTATTTTGTCAGACACAGGAATACCCAAAAGATTGGCATATTCTTCCAAGGTTGGTACCAACTGATAGTCTGGAAAGGTGAAACACCGGTAGACGGGATCATAGAACTGAACCATAGTTTTGAGAAGTCCTTCATCAACGTGAGTGTTCAAGATAGGCAAAAGCTTTCCATGGCTTTTCCTAAAATCGGAAGGATCTTGTACGAAAGATGCTAATTCTTTCAGTCTTTCCACATTAGGCTCTTTGAAACCGTATTTCTTGGTATGCCTTTTTACCCCTTCCATAACTTAATCCTATAATGTTTGCAAGGAAAATTTCTCTAAATTTTTTTTGAAAAAAATCATGTTTTTATGGAAAAAGATGGGTTTTTTAATGAATGTATGAATGCATGGATGCGTGGATGCCACATATTCAAACATGGTAAAGCAAACATGGTAGTTCAAACATGGTAACGCAAACATGGTACTACATACATGGTAATACAGACATGGTAATACAAATATGGTACACACAGGTTCAAAGGTCCAGCGTCACGAGCATGAGGTCAGAGAACCAAACATGGGATAGTACTAGGGTTTATCACCTGCAAAACATGTTCTACTGATACGTCAGAGTCTACATTTTTCTTTCGGATATTACTGGCTTTGCACAATTAAACTTATGAGCCAGCAATATTCTCAAGAAAAACTCGTCTGAGTGTGGTTCTCCGCATGACAACTAATTCAAGTCTTCACCTGGATAGTTTCTGCACCACAACCTAATAAGGCCAGGATGGGTTGGGGTTCTACAGCCAACTCAGCTTCTACAGTTCAATGAAAGCAATAATGTCTTCGCAATTAAACTTGCTAAACATATACTACCAACAAGGAACCTCCACTGAGCGGAAGGATTCTCATGCTGACTTTTTAAGGACTGACTCCTTGTATGCCATACATGACTATACCCTCCACCTAATTCTTATGTGTACTTAATCCGGGTTAGGATTTGTCCATAATGTATTACTTGTAACAGAACCACACAAGTAACAGAACCAAGGGACCACACATGTAACAAGAATAAAATGAAAACAAAACAAATAGAAATAACCCTTTCTTTGGAAACAATTAAAAGTTTCAGTCCCCAGTGAAGTCGCCATTTTTCTGTCGCGGGGAAAAATCGTATCTTTTTTCGGGATGAGACACCTGATGCCTTCTTTGGGCTCGAGTGCTCATAAAAATGATTTTTCTTTTGTTTCGACCAAACTTTTTATTGTTTCCAAAGTAGGAAAAGGAAAAAAGCTGTAATAACCTTAAAAAGTGGGGGAGAGATTCCGGGTAAGAGGGTTGGTTATACGAAGGGAAGGTATTAGCACCCAACGTATCTATAGTACTCTATAGGCTTCTTTGTTATGTTTGTTTCATTCTATGTTGTGGTGGAGGTTCTTGTGAAATAGGTGGGACCTAAGGTGTTTGTTTGATTATGCTCGCAAAGATCATCGCGATCCTCTGCATACATATCCCTTAGAGGGAATCAGAGCATCTGTAGCTCGGGGTCTACGGGTGCTAAGGTTTGAGTGGTTTGAGGGAGAAGTTTTGCTCGCCAAGGATACGACCTTGTGCCTACGTATTCTCAAAGGGATGTTGAGAAAGTCAGAGCAATCGTAGTTCCCACTTATGCTAGTGGAAGCAAAGGAAAAGAGATAAATGTCATCTAAATGTTCGATGTATCTAATCTATATCATCACATACATCTGTTTGATTTTGTTTTAAAATCTTTTCATTATAAGCCCTGGGCCATGCCACTTATGGTGCTTAGAATGATAAAGATGTTTTTTAGCCAGCCTTGTGGCAAAAACTTTCAATGAAGTCAGCCTTGTGACAAAAAGTTTTGATTAATCAGTCAGCCTTGTGGCAAAAGTTTCAATGAAGTCAGCCTTGTGACAAAAACTTTGATTAATCAGCCAGTATGGTGGCAAAAAGGTTTGATTAATTAGCCAGCCTTGTGGCAAAAAAGTTAAGTTGATTGATTGATTGATTGATTGTTTGTGATGATATAAAAGAGATACTCCTATCATAGAGACGATAAATGTCTAATCTCCTAGGGTATTTGATTTGGATATTGGGGATGCTTATAAGAAGCCCGTGGGTCCTTGTACGAAGCCCAAGAGGAGGCTATCCGAGGGTCCTTGCATTGTAAGCCCAAGAGGAGGCTATGGGAGGGACAATCGAGGGTCCTTGAATTGTAAGCCCAAGAGGAGGCTATGGGAGGGACAAGTCGTTTGTACAAAGCCCAAGAGGAGGCATGGTATAGTTGGTTTGAGCTCTTAGAGCAATTTCACCGAGAAACCATACTCTATGTCCTAACCTAAACTAGGGAGATTCTTTGCACGAAGCCCAATAGGAGGCTATGGGGAACCTAGTGTTGAACTAAGTTGAACAAGTATATATAACACAATCACAAACATGAACAAGTACGAACAAATATGAACAAGTACATGAACAAATATGAACAGTTATATATGACAAAGTGTGTGTATATAATGGAGTTTATGAAGGAAATATACCTGTAAGCATGATCCATTTGTATACACAGGGGCTCGGGACTCATACTCGGGGAGAGGCCCACTTGAGTTTATTCAAAAACTATGCAAACAAAATACTTACAAGAGGCTTGGGACTTATACCTATGTGGAGGCCCATGTTTTATTTTATAAAACATGGTTGATTGTTTTGTTAAAAGATGCGTCGTTTGAAAAAACTGTTTGAAAGTTTTTGTTTTTTGAAAGAAGTTTTTTTGTACAAAGAAAAAGGAATGGGTATAAAAGGGGCCTGGGACTTATACCTACATGGAGGCCCATGTTATTGAAAATCAATTGATCAATCCAAAAAGATTTAATCAATGGTTAATTTGTTTTGAAAAACGGTGATCGTCTGTTTTAAAACGGTTTGAAATTTTGAAAGAAATCAAATTAATCAAGATAAACAAAAAGATTATACTTAATTAACACCTAGATGACTAGGGTTTGATCACAAAATATTTACAAGTGATTAAGTTTGAAAAATCAAGTGAAAAACAATATTTAAAAGTATTAAAAACACTTAAAATATGTCATTTTATACTTAATTAAAAAATGTATTAAATAAATATATTTTTGTGATTTTTTTAGATGTTCATAAAATAGACATATTAAATGATAAGTGTGTAAAAAATGAAGTCAAAATGAATTAATTTGATGGGTTAAATTAATTGATGAAGTTGTGAAGAAAATAGAGAAAAATAGTGATAAAAATTAGGTTTTGTCTTCCAAAGGGCTTGAACCCACGCCCTTGTGTTTACCACTCAAAAACATTGCCAACTGGACCACGCGCGTGGTCTGTTTAACATTTGTAACAAACCAATTATATTTTTGAATCAAATTCTAAACCCAGTTTCAAAATCTGGCGCCAAGAACACAAACCCAATTCAAATTTGAAAATTCTGAAAACTGAATTATTTGGATCGAGTGAATAGCCTATCTTGCTCGATTTTTCACCAGGAACATGATGGTACCATTTAATTTCATTTATTTTCACTCTAAGGGGGTCAATTTTCTGATGAACACGAAGAACCCTAATTCTATGATTCATTCTGAAATCGTGTATGTGCAAGTTAAGATGCAATTGATTGAGGGTTAATGATCCTCATAGGTGCAGAAACAAGATGGTATGCTCATATTTCATTTATGATGCGTGCAAGTATGCATTTGAAGTTCATGAGGCTTACCTTCAAAAACGACCAAAGTGGAGATTGAATTTTGAGCTGGAGGTGTTACAGAAGTTGTTGCTCGATCTGAACAGCTTCAATGATGTTTATAGAACATGTCTGGATGCTTGGAGTGAATTGAAAACATCTGGATCATTCCATGGAACCCGATCTGCAGTAGAACCATGTGTGAATCGAGCTTGATGATTCTGAAGTTTTTGATTGATGATGGGTGTTGGGATAGTTCATATGTGATGTATATAAGGTGTTGGAAGTGTTAGTTTGGACAGAAATGATCTTGAATGGATTTTGGCATGATAAGGCTCTCTTTATGCAAACATGGAGGTGAGATGATGATTCTGAGTTTTAAGGTGTTTTGGGGTGTGTGAGTGGATCAAACACATCCCATATGATGTTTATGAGATGTTAGAACCATCACTTTGGCCATGACTTCAAAGATTTGGAGGTTGAGTTTTCTACCTCTTTGAAAACTATGAAACTTGCAATTCAAGAAAGGAAGAGAAAACCTATGATTTGTGAGGTTTTAGTGTGAGTTTGAAGATGATTTGAAACTCTATTTATAGGCCAAGGATTCTGAATGCAAAGCTCTTGCAAGTTGATCAAGAAGTGATGATTTGGCTTAAGAGATAAAATGGAATCTTTCACATTAAATGCAAATGGTTAAAAGTGACTTAACCATGGTTATTTTGCCAAGCTTCTTATCTCTTTCCATTCTGATCTCAAATCAGAAAATATCTTCAATTATTGCATCTATGCATCATTACTTGGATCATTTGGCAAAATGGTTCATAACTTTGGCAAAATGACTTGAAATTTCAAGTGAAAAGTTCACTAATGTCAAAATTCAAAACCATGGCTACACTCCATATTTTTTCATGCTCTTGGACATTTTGGAAAGCTCATGTTACACACTTCAAAACCCTAGTTGAAAGTTTCTTCAAAACCTTTAAGGAAATGGGTGAAAAAGATCCATGAACTTTGAAGAAAATGAAGTTTTAAGTGAAATTTTCAAAAGATACCAACTTTGAAGCTCCATATCTCTTAAATGGTTGATCTTTTTGGAAAAAAATTATATGTGACAAAGTTGTTCATTGGATCAAAATCTACAACTTTCATGTTGGAAGTTTTTTTCAGTTTGTAGGTGAAATTTTGAGAAATTCCCTTCCAAAGTTTGGAAAAAACCATTGAAAAACACTTAGAACTTTTCTAAGTATGGAAAGTCAAACTTTTGACTTTTTGATTCTTGATTGATTTTCTTGATTTTTCTTGATCAAATGACTTCATATATCATATATTGATGATTCAAAACTTCAAAAGTCATGGTTGACCAAAATTCCCCAAAGGTCAATGGTGATCTTGTACAGTTGACTTTTTCAGACGAATCGCGTTTCTGGAGATTTCAAATGAACCAGGCTATCCTCACCAAATGAATGTTATGAATGGATAATATTGAGGCATTAGAGGATATTGAGCCATGGTTTGAGTTGTGGCACCATGTCCTGATTAAAAAGTCAGTTGTTCAGTGAATTAGGTCAAAAACCCTAATTGTCGACCTGATGAAATTGATGATTGTGGATCTTGAATTGAGACACAATTTCCATTGGATATTGTCATAGGGATTATTTGAAGATGATTGAAACCTTTGATTGACTTCTTGGGGATTTTTAGGGTTTCCCAAATGTGATCCTTGATTTTAGTCCCTGATAGTTTAAAACCCTATTCTGATGATTTGAAATTTCACTGTTGATCAATCCTTGTGTAGGAGATGTCTTGAGCCAATGGATTAGGTCAAAATGATGCACTTGGGGTCTTGAGGTCATGTCCCAAGTCATTAGGTCAAATCCTGAGCAAAAGTCAGGAGTATACTATCTTCAGTCAAAACCCTAATCTGGTTGGTTCAGAGCCTTTGAGCTTGTTGAAATGAATCTCTGAGGACCAAATGTTGATTGTTGATGAAGATGATTCATCTGAAATGAAGGGAGAACAAAACCCTAATTGATTGTTACTTGTACTGATGAGTGATTTCCTGATCAAATCCTGCTGAGTCACAAGTAGCAAACACAAGCTATGCAATTTGTTAGAGATGCAAATGATGCATATGCTATGATATGAGGTGGTATCTTAGGTCAAAAATTGGGGTATGACACAAACAAGCACCTACATAGGTTTCTGACCATGAGTACAACTTTAAAAATCGAAGGTCATACAGAAGAGGCCAAGAAGCTGAGAATGTTTCCATTCACCTTGGCAGAAGAAGCAGAAGAGTGGTTTTATTCCCTTCCAGCGGGCAGCATTACATCATGGGAAGAGATGGAAAAAGCCTTCTTAAATGAGTATTTTCCCGCCTCGGTATTTATAAGGAAGAGGTATGACATTCTGAATTTCAAGCAGAAGGACGGTGAGCCCTTAGGAGATGCATACAAAAGATTCAAAAGAATTCTAGTAGCATGTCCCACTCACAATATGGACAAGACTGAACAGATGCAAGTATTTGTCAATGGGCTCAGAATGAAAACAAAACAGTTAATTGATACAGCAGCTGGAGGCTCGACAAATTTCACAACAGCCTCAGGCATCATAAAAATCATTGAAGCAATAACTGCAAATGAGCATTTGGAATTGTATGACAAGTGTGCTAGCAAACCGGAAGGAATCATTGATCTCAAGCTGGAGACTTCTAAAACTCGGGTTGAAGATGCGATAGCCGCAGAAGTTGAAAAGAAATTGAAGGCTATGAATATAGGTAAACAACAAGTGGCTCAAGTTCAACAAGCTCAACCTGTAAGCTGTGAAATCTGTAATGGCCCACACCAAATGGTGTACTGTTTTGCTACTCCCAAGCAGATTTAAGAAATCAAATTCCTAAGGCAAAACAACCCGTATTCTAACACCTATAATCCAGGGTGGAAGAATCATCCAAATTTTGCTTGGAAAGATCAACAACAACAAGGTACCCAGAAGGCAGAGTGGGAAGTGGCAATTGAAAGATTAGCTGGGCAGTGTTCTCAGTTCCAAGAAGAAACAAGAAACAACCACAGAAACACTTCAGCCTCAATTAAAAATCTGGAAGTTCAAGTGGGGCAGATAGCACAGCATCTCACTCTATAGGCACAAGGTACCCTTCCGAGCTCAACTCTGAAAAATCCGAAAGACCAAGAGAAGATTAATGTTGTTACTACAAGAAGTAGGAGAGTAGCAGAATCTGAAAAAGAAAAGGAGGAAATAGATGACCCCATGGTAATAGAGGTGGATCTGGAAATAAGAGAGAATCCAAAAGATCCAGAAGTTGTGGTACCACTGGTTAAACCAATTGAAGAAAAATTTAAGAAAGACGCTGAACCGGTGATAAAACTACCCTTCCCCTCCAGAGTGACAAAGAAGGGTTCAAGAGAGAAAGACTTTGAGAAATTTACTAAATTGTTCAAAAAGTTAGAGGTAAATCTACCATTCTTTGAAGCCCTTGAGCACATGCCTTTGTATAAGAAATTTATGAAGGAGGTGTTGGCGAAAAAGAGATCACTAGGAGGAGAACCAAAAATTGCAACAGAGAAGTGTGGTATAGTCTCAACAGCAAGAAAGATCCCAATAAAGAGGAAAGACCATGGGGCAGTGGCGATACCATGCACTATCAAGAATATAGCATTTAAAAAGGTACTCCTCGATTCTGGGTCTAGTGTGAGTTTAATGCCTTTGTCCATTTTCAAAAAGCTTGAATTAGAAAAGATTAGTGAAAGTAAGACACAGTTAAGGTTCGCTGATCACACCGTCAAGAAATCCTATGGGGTAGCTGAAGATGTACTAGTGGAAGTTGATAAGTTTGTATTCCCTGTTGACTTCCACATCATGGATATTCCGGAAGACGAAGAAACTCCTATCCTTCTTGGGAGACCATTTTTGTCGACAGGCCGCTGCAACTTCGACATAGAAAAAGGGACACTAACGCTGAAATCATTTGATGAAGAAGTAACCTTGAAGATGTTAGGAGTTAAGAAAAATAGGGCAGGTGTGAATGAGAAAACTTCAGCTGGTATGACAGAAGGTGAAAAAGAAGACAAAAATCCTAAAAATCTCCAAGAAAAAGTTTCAAGCATAGCCTCTCGGTTGGAACCAACTTATGCAGCTGTCAAAAGTCCTAAGAAAGCTAAGGAAGTCAAGAAGAATGTGGGAAGTAAACTGAAGAGGATGGTTATCCATGCTTTTCATCTTCATGAGTTCGCGGTTGCGGAAGTGATTAGCAACAAGGTTTGGAAAAGGAAATACCCTCCATAATAAAGGGTAATGGACCGTCGAGCCATGCGACGTTAAACGAAGCACTTCGTGGGAGGCAACCCACGGTTTTAATAATTAATTTTTCTGTTTGTTTATGTTATTTTCAGGAAATAAAAGAGGATGTCTCTAGTGAAAGCTCGGAAGTGATCATTGGAGTGCAATACCCTTTGTGAGTCACCTCTCTCGAACTCGTTCTGAAACATTTAGGTCAATGTTTAGTTCAAGTTTGGGGGAGGCTCTTCTCTTTGCATTTTATATTTTTATGTTATTTTTATGTTATTGGTATGATGTGAAACCATAAAGTGAATTCTACACAAATTTTAAATTTTTGTTGAAGAAGTGTTGATCCTAAAGAGCGATCGGGAATAGTATATAGAGATGAAGCGAGGATTGGTTGAGGACAGAAAGTTCGGAATAATGTGACAAGAAGAGGTTTGTTTAAACACCCTTGGTTCCCTAAAAGAGATACGAGTCTAACGTGTAGATTTGCACCATAGTACTTGTCTCCTGAGAAGTACTTCTCGAGTAGTTTATTGATATAGTCTGGCATAATTCGGATTCACTTGCATGATGGCTGGTTGAGAAAAAAAAAAGAGATATAAAGTTGGCACCAAATGATGAAAAGGCGGTAAAAGGCAATCGGCTCGCTAAGTTGGGTAACCCTCACCCGGTTATTCAGCCCAAAGGAGATTGATCCCCAAACGTCGTCCAAAAGGACAATATATAACTGCAAAGTTTGAAAATTTCATCGGTAATAAAAAGTAGCCAATGCTGCTAGTTTGGTGCCAGGAAAAGAAAATAAGAAGCCTTGATTCGTCTCATGCAGGTGATGATTATTATAAGAAATGCAGTGCCTTAATATGATTGTCCGAATGAAAGAGGAGGAAAATCGGAAAGAGACTTAAGTGCAAAGCATAGTTGGAGAGGTATCCGAAACGGGAGCTTGAGGTTTAATGTGGTAACAAAACTCGTCGCGTCATGTGAATGCCAAACCCACTGTTTCTTGATCAATACAGACGGATATCTCACGTATGAACACCATGTGCTTTGAAGGTCATTAACTTTTGTAATTGTCGCTTGAGGTCAAGCAACGATTTCAATTTGGAGGAGTTTGATCAGTGGTTTTCACACATATATTTATCGTTGTTTTTAAGTATGTTTAAGTTATGTTATTGAGTGTTTTATTTCTTTATTCGTCATTTTATGCTTTGGTTGTATGTTTTAATGTTTTCAGGTCCATATGGAGAAATCGGAGTAAATCAGTGCAAAACTCGGAGTTTCGAAGGAATTTCAAAAACATGCTACAGGAGGCCTGACACGGGTGGCCGTGTTGCCCAACACGGGCCGTGTCAGGAAGAGGGCGCAAGAAGTTGGAAAAACAGTGGTGCAACACGGGTGCCCGTGTTGCTCAACACGGCCCGTGTTGCTAAGCCTGGGACTTGGATCTTGAAAAATAAATAACAGGGGACCAACACGGGTGCCTGTGTTGCACAACACGGCCCGTGTTGGGTTTGACGCTGATTTCAGTGATTTTTGTGATTTTGTCCAGTGGTTTGCCTGCAAGAGTGTTTTTGGGATTTCCAACCAACTTAAGTGAGTCTGCACTATTTAGGAAAGTTTTCAAGAGGAATTAGGGATCTTTTTGCGATACGAAGAATTGGAGGATTGAGAAAGGAAGCCTATGCAATTGGAGAAGAACAGAGAACTCTCATGAGCGGAAGCCATTGAAGATCAAAGTTCATCATCTCTATTGTAATGTCTTTATTTGATATCTTTGTAATTTCTTTGGATAATATGAATAGCTAAACCCCCCAATGCTAGGGGGTGTCCCTGATTAACATTTGTGATGATTTTGAATTCCGAATTTCAATAACATATTTCTCTTTCATGTTCAATTTAATGGTATAAGGTTTTTAATGCTTTCCACGTCGGACCAACTAGATTGATTTATGACTGATAATTAGGATTGACATCCATTGTTAGGGTTTTTATACCATTATACTATAGTAGATATCACCTAGGACTAGGGATACCCTATAGTAACCGGATTGTTCTTGATTATAATAATACTTGATTTGATCACTAATTTCGAAGGACTTTGGGATTAGGATTTCAATGTTCAAAGGTTTGCCCACTAAGGACTTAGGGGCAAATACCCTTAAGAACCGGTAATTGATAAGTTGAATTTTGTTAATGAAACAAGGGTTCAGAATTGTTGCTTGTTAATGCACACACCTACCCTGGCATGTTACTCATATTTGGCTAAATCAACCTTTTTAAGTTTATTTGCAATTTAATTCGTAATCATAAAAACCAAAACCCCCAAGGCTTTTTGTTTAAGTGAATTCCTACTAACTCTATAATCTCACGTAGTCCTTGAGATCGATATTCGGGAAATTTTCCCTTTATTACTACAGAGGCAAAATAGTACACTTACTATTTTACCGATCAGGAACCAATGAGTTCATCTACCTTCATTTTGCTGATATCTCGAGCCTCTTCTATAGCAGTAACCTTCATAGCAAATCTCTTAGGTAGTGATCTGAGGATCTTTCTCACCAGTTTTTCTTCAGACATTTTTTCTCCTAAGGCTCCTGAGGTATTGGCAATTTCAAGAATATTCATGTAGAAATCACCACACTGAAACCGTTTAGAAACAATCTTCAAGTCTGCAGTTTCAGCAACAATCTTCATTACGTATCCGATCGTAAACCATTTTCACGCATCTGTAAACTGCAACAAGTTCGACGTAGAGAGTATCACCTTCTCGCATTCGATTCATCCGAGGCAGCTTCATCAATTGAAGCGCGATTGTATCAGCTACAACGTTGTAATTTCAGCTTCAGATTGGAACGGCTTCATAACACCGACGTCAACGAATCGGTAACTCGTTTCAACTTCAACATTGATACGCAAGCAACATATCCATTCACAGCACCTTCAAAACATCTTCAAACCTCACTCCACGCCTCCTCCTGCAACCAATACTCAGATTCATTCATCATCAATTCAAACCTGCAAATCAACAGCATAACGCAATCGAATCTGGATCGCAACTTCACAGCACAAAGAAGATTATTATCTCTCCTCTGGTTTTCTAAACATTATTTTCTTCAAGCTGAATCCAGGTTCTATTTCTTTTAGTTTGCATATTGCTGGTTGATATTGATGCGATTGTATCAAAAAGCAATATGCAAACTAAAAGCAATGTGTAGGGGTGTGCATTGTTGGTTATTTTCAAAAACCAAACCATAACCATTTTAAAACCATTTAAATGGTTTGGATTTATAACCATTACCACATTTTAATCAAAACTGGTTATAAAACCGGTTATAAATTTGTTTATGATTATATAACCGGTTTTTTAAAAAAATCCAGTTTTAAAATTATTTTTTCCAAAAATATTTAAAAAAAAATTAATATTTTGAGAATTAAAAAATTTGGATTTGGATAATAACCGGATTATAACCGAATCCAAAATAATTTAACCGGATAATAACCATTTAATTATATCCGAATTATATGAATGGATAACCAAATCATTAATAACTAAACCGGTTAATAAGCATTCAATTATATCCTGTTATTTAAAAGTGGTTTAAGTTTGGTTATGGATTTGGACATCAAAACAGGATATTTTGCACACCCCTAGCAATATGCTTGTTGATGTTGAATTTAGTTGTTAGTTTTCCTTTTGTTTGAACCGTGTTGCTGTTGTGGTTACTTCGAAGAGGTTAGACCGAGTGAGGCCGAGAACATTTTTGTTGTTGGTTTACGATTTAGAAATTTGGGCGACGGAGATTTGTTGTTGCGTTTGAATCAGAGATAGATTCGGAAGAAACAGAGGATATTAGGTTGTTGTGTGGACCGAAAAGTAAAGCTGGAAGTAAAGAGTTTTAGGTTGAGGTGTTGTTGTTGTTTTGTTCATATTGAGAGGAGTTTGGTTGAGAGGCCATGGAAGAACCGAAGCAGAGCATTAACGTGAAAGAGAACAGGGGAGAGGCCCCTTATTTGACCTTAGGTGGCTTTGAATTTTTACGGTTTAGTTTATTCTGGGCCGTTCTTTTAATGATCATAAGCCCAAATCCGGATTACTATACATGCACCCTTTTATTAGTCTTAACACCCTTCTCTGATTTTTATGTCATATGCTGTTGGGCCAGCAAACTCAGCCCAATCCGATTTTCCCTTGGCATCACCTTTAGACTGCAGTGTACACCCCCCTTGTGTTGGGTGTTCTTTTATGATATTGGGCCTACACCTTTTGGGCTCAGCATTTCTTTTATTTACACTCTCTATTTTAATATGCTTTTTAGCCTTCTTTTATTAATTGTTGCTTATTTCTTAATTTTTGTTTTTTATTTGATATAATTCAAAAATACAAAAAAAGATGTTTTTATTTTAAATTTAGATTTTATTTTCTTCCTATCAAAACTTCAAAAATATTTTAATTAGCCTTTTAATTCTCCTATTTGATTTTATTTTACACAATTTAAACTTTTAATCAATTAGTTAAATATTGATTTAATTAGTTGATCGTTATTAAGTAAAATCGATTAGTTTACTAATTGATTTTTCTTAATTTTGGTTAATTAATTTAATCAATTTTTAATTAATTGATTAAATGGTTAACTTGTTTATTTTCCTTTTTAGCTACTTATGTTTGTATATACTCATCTTTTATATTTTCTTTTCCTTTTAAAATGTTTTGTTCGATTTTCTTTTATTTTCTTTTAAGCACATGTTAATTCCGTTCCACGACAATTGTGTATGTCTCCAAAGGTCGAGCAGCCGTGGAATGCGATGTTTAACAACACACACACAAAATCTCTTGAGCCCAACTACGGCTGCTCTGATTCCTTAATCGGGATATGTAGGCATTAGGTCGCGGGGCCTGAATGAGCACAATCTTGTATATATTTCTTTCTTTTCCCCGTATTTCTTTTTTTTCGTGCGTTTCCCTTTAGCTTTTAGCTTTATATTTTTAGATAACACCCATAGATTTAGACTAACAAGAGCGGATCTCGTCGAGTACGACGGGAGTGAGGAATGCTAACCCCTTCTCCTTGCGTAACTGACACCCTTACCTGTTTCTCTGGGTCGTAAGACCTTTGTTTGTTTTTACCTTTAGGTTTACTAGATGTTTTCCTTTCCCATTTTATGGGATAAATAAATAATCGATGGCGACTTCATTGATTTCATCTAATGATTTTGATCCAGTTGTTTCAGTAGGTGCAGGTGTTCTTTTGTGACTAGCATTGTCCATTCCAAACTTTTTGACAATATTCTTGGCATATTTTCTTTGAGAGAGGAAGATGGAGTCTTCCATTTGTTTAACTTGCAGCCCAAGAAAATATGTCAATTGTCCAACCATACTCATTTCAAACTCAGTTTGCATATGATTGACGAAGTGTTTAACCATCAGATCTTACATCCCACCAAACACTATATCATCCACATATATCTAAGCAATCAAGATTTTTCCACCTTCATCTTTCACAAAGAGGGTTTTGTCTATCCCTCCTTTCCTGTAGCCATTTGTGGTCAGGAACTCAATCAATCTCCCATACCAAGCTCTAGGGGCTTGTTTTAATCCATATAGAGCCTTTAGGTTGTTCCACATATACTTCCTCATTCAAGTACCCATTCAGAAAGGCACTTTTTACATCCATCTGAAATAACTTGAACTTCAAGATGCAGGCTACTCCTAATAGTAATCTGATTGACTCAAGTCTTGCAACAGGTGCAAAAGTTTCATCAAAATCTACCCCTTCAATTTAAGTATATCCTTGAGCCACCAACCTTGCTTTATTTCTAGTTATAACTCCCTTTTCATCAGATTTGTTCTTGTATATCCACTTGGTACCAATAATGTTTGTTCCTTTAGGTCTAGGGACCAATTCCCATACTTCATTTCTTTTGAACTGTTCCAGTTCATCTTGCATGGTATTGATCCAAAACTCATCTGCCAGAGCTTCCTTCACATTCTTTGGTTCAATTTTGGATACAAAGCATGAGTTGGCAATGATCTCTCTAGATCTAGTAATTATACCACTTTCTGAATTCTAATAGTGGGATCTTTGTTAATTGCTTCAGGTTCAGATTCTGGGGGAGAATCATTATTGTCTTCAGTTTTGACTGATCCTTCAGTTTGAGTTTCAAAGAATGTTCCAACATCATCTATGACATTGAAGTCTTCATGCTGGTCATTAAAAATAACTTTGATGGATTCCATCAATACTTGAGTTCTGGAGTTGAATACTTTATATGCTCTACTGTTTGTAGAGTATCCCAGGAGTACACCTTCATCACTTTTGGGGTTCATTTTCCTTCTTTGCTCTCGATCTGCCAGGATATAACACTTGCTTCCAAATACATGAAAGTACTTTATAGTAGGTTTCCTTCCTTTCCATATTTCATACAGTGTGGAGGAAGTCCCTTTCCTCAATGTGACTCTATTATGGACATAGCAAGTTGTGTTCATTGCCTCAGCCCAAAAGTACATATGTAACTTCTTTGCATGGATCATAGCTCTGGCAGATTCTTGAATAGTCCTATTTTTCCTTTCTACTACTCCATTTTGCTGAGGAGTGATAGGTGAGGAAACTTCATGACTGATTCCTTCAGAAGAACATAATTCAGCAAATTTGGCATTCTCAAACTCCTTCCCATGATAACTCCTAATTCTGATCACACTACTTTCCTTCTCTCTTTGAAGTCTTGTGCATAAGTCCTTGAACACCTCAAACACATATGATTTTTCTCTGATTAAGCTTATCCAGGTATATCTAGAGTAATCATCAACTACCACATAGGCATACTTCTTCCCACCAAGACTTTCTACCTGCACTGGTCCCATCAGATCCATATGCAACAGTTCCAGAATTTTGGAAGTAGTAAGTTGTTTGATCTTTGGATGTGACATCTTGGTTTGTTTGCCAACCTGAAATTCTCCACAGACTTTTCCTTCATCAATTTGCAGCTTTGGGATTCCTCTTACAGCTTCCTTGGATATGATTTTCTTCATCCCTCTTAGATGTAGATGACCAAGTTTTTAATGCCACAGTTTGACCTCCTTTTCTTCTTTTGCCATAGAGCATACAGAGGGATAACTTGTGGTTTTAGGCTCCCACAAGTAGTAGTTGTCTTTGGATCTGACTCCCTTCATGACTTCCATATTTTCTTCATTTGTGACGACACATTCATCTTTGATAAATTTGACATTGAAGCCTTGATCACATTGTTGACTGATGCTGATCAGATTTGCGGTCAGTCCTTTTACCAGTAGTACATTGTCCAATTTTGGAACTCCAGGACATTCTAGTTTTCTAACCCCTTTGATCTCTCCTTTTTCTCCATCACCAAAGGTCACATAGCTAGTGGAATAAGGTTTGATATCTTCCAACAGGTTATTTATTCCAGTCATGTGCTTTGAGCATCCACTATCAAAGTACCAGTCTTCTTTGGCTGACCACCTCAGGGAGGTGTTTGTTATTAAGGCTGAGGCTTTACTAACCCATTGTTGTTTCTTGATAGGAACATTTTGCTTAGGTTTGTCCTGAGGTGTCTGGTTAGGATAACCATACAGTCTGAAGCAAAATGGTTTTATGTGTCCAAATATTTCACAGTAGTGACATCTCCATCTTTGAGATTTCCTCTTTGTCGGGTTCATCCCCATGTTTCCAGGATGTTTTGACATTGGTATTGACATCTGGTTTGTCATGTGAGCTTCAGGCTTTGACCTCTTGAACCCTAAACTGGATTCTGATTTACCCACAAATCCTATTCTAGACATGTCTCCTGCTTTATGTCCAACCTGCAGAATTTCTTCCAATGAGTCAGTTCCAATGTTCAGCATTCTGATAGATTTTGACATCTAATCAAGCTTGGAGTTTAACATGCTGATTTCACCATTGAGTAAGTCTATGGTTGCAAGATGTTCTTTCTTCTCAGATACCAACTCCTTTATGAGCTCCTTTTGCTTCTCCCCTAGTTTACACACTTCAACACTCCTAATGTAACACCCCAAATCTACCCCGCAATAAAGAGGAATACCAGAGTACAAAATTTCAAGCAAATTGAACATAACGATTTGGAGCATCACATTTTAAACAACAAACATCGCATACGTATATCATGCTCAATCACTTAGATACATAACACACATGTAGGAGAACAATATCGGAATCATTAATCATTGTCAGCCAATCAAGTACTTGCATCGCAGCGGAAAATCATAAGTCAACAGCAATACAACTCATAATGTCAAGGCCAAACACGGCTCAATACATCTAACAAGTCTTAGCATAACATAAGGACAAAGTTCAACAAGGATAAACACAAGAAACAAGACGTAAACAAGTAATCCAACGTTCCCCGAGTGCTACGTATCAGAGCATTGACACACACCGACTCGTGCTATAGGTACACGACTACTCCGCGTCATTACCTGCACGTTACCAACGGAGGGCAACATTCAAACAGAAGGGGTGAGATATCATTCATTATAAATAAGTGTATGATAATATTCAAAGCGGAGAAATAATCATACATCGGTCACCACTTCTCAACATATATCACTTACTACTATTCACATCATTCAACATCTTACCAACAACAATAATATCAATCTCAATTAAGGCATACATAGGCATTTATCACATAGGCTCAATGAAACAACCATCAAATTGGCACAAGATAACATTCATGTTATGCACACACAAATATTCAAATACGACTCATCACACGACTTTACTTATGCAACTCGAGCAATGCAAATGCATGTGGTACCATTGGAGTAAAACTCCCGTCTCAAACAATTGCCATTGGGCCGTCTCAAACATTCGCCACAAGGGTCGTCTCAAACATTTGCCACTAGGGCCGTCTCAAACAATGCAATGAATGTGAATCAATGATGCACATTCACAATCACACTTAACGACATAATATACTCGAACAACACAATCCACGTATACGACATGATCAACTTAAACGACATAATCAATTCCGGATATCCAATGTCAACAAAATCCAATGCAAGAAGATTCCAAGAGTATTAAAAGTTACACTAATCATATTCAATGGAAAGACATCAATTAGGGCTTCACGTAGGTTCAAACGGCACTTAAAAAGGAGTTACGGTTCAAAAGATACATCATTTCAAAGTTTAGGAAAAATTCTGCAAAACAGGGTTCGCGGCGCCAACATGGTTCGCGGTGCAAACTGAGCGAATCCAAAAATTCCCAACTTTCTGCCCAGCAGTTCGCGGCGCCAACAAGGGGTCGCGGCGCGAACTGAGCAGATCCAAAATTTCCAAAGTTTCTGCCAAGGGTTCGCGGCGCGAACTGGCGATTTTCAGAAAACCCCAAACACAGAAAACAGCATACGAAACTCATCCCAAAACCCCTAAACTCAACCCAATCAAGTTGGAAACATCAAACATCACGAACAATCATAGAATACATGGTATAAACACAAATACAACACATATTATGGGTCTTATAACATCATAACGTCAATTTAAACACATTTCAAATCATCAAATCAAGCAATTGTTCATAAACCCTAACAATCTCTATTCAATTTCTACACAACTTCCATGGATGCAACATACAATTAAATCCCACCCAAAACATCATCATACATCCCTTTAGCATGAAAGAATCCCACCCTTACCTTAGGTTTGGATTGAAGACAACTCTAGCTTCAACCTAGAGATTCCCCTCTTTCTCTTCACTCTACTCTTCTCTTCTTTCACCAAAAACCCCAAAATGAACTTCTAATTTCTATTTCCTCTAAAACCCTTGTTTTAGTTAAACCCTTACTATCTTAAATTACTAATGGGCTCTAACTAACACCCCTCACTTACTAATACTACCTTAAGCCCAATAACTCTCCTAATTTATTAACTTATATTATTCACTAACAATTCCCAAATAAAACAACATAAAATCCATTAAACATATAATTAACACATAATGCACAATTAATTTACATAAATAAATAATTAAAGAAAAATGGTCGTTACAACTCTCCCCCACTTAAAATATTTTCGTCCTCGAAAATTACCTCAATCGAATAACTCAAGATACGACTCGCGCATCTTGCTCTCCAATTCCCACGTCATACTTTCACCGGTAGCACCCGACCAAACGACTTTCACCAAAGAAATCTCTTTGCCTCTAAGCGTCTTCGTCTTGCGATCCTCAATCCTTATAGGCATAGTCTCCACCGTGAGATTATCCCGCACTTGCACATCGTCCATATGAATTACATGCGAAGGATCCGAAACATACTTTCGAAGTTGCGACACATGAAACACGTCATGCAAATTCGAAAGATTAGGCGGTAAGGCCACTCTATATGCCACATTACCAACTCTCTCAGAAATCTGATACGGTCCAATAAAACGAGGAGTGAGCTTCTTCGACTTCAAGGCTCTCCCTACTCCGGTAACCGGCGTAACTCTCAAGAATACGTGATCACCAGCTTGGAATTCTAAATCCTTCCTCCTCTTATCATGGTAACTCTTCTGCCTACTCTGAGAAGCTTTCATCTTCTCACGGATCAACTTAACCTTCTCGGTAGTTTCTCGAACAATCTCGGGTCCAAGTACTACACTCTCACCCGTTTCATGCCAACACAACGGAGTCCTACACCTCCGACCATACAACGCCTCAAAAGGTGCCATCCCAATACTTGAATGGTAACTATTGTTGTATGTGAACTCTATCAATGGAAG
The DNA here is from genome assembly GCF_029867415.1 of Vicia villosa. Classification (NCBI taxonomy): domain Eukaryota; kingdom Viridiplantae; phylum Streptophyta; class Magnoliopsida; order Fabales; family Fabaceae; genus Vicia; species Vicia villosa. Next base: position 217,541,424 of record NC_081180.1, on the reverse strand, counting down.
ATAAGTATCCCGCGTACCTCCCTGCTCAAGAACACAAGATCTCAACAAATCCTCCAAAGATTGAATCGTTCTCTCCGTTTGACCATCGGTCTGAGGATGATACGCCGAACTCAACCTCAACTTAGAACCCAACGCCTCTTGCAAACTCTTCCAAAAATCTGAAGTGAACCTCGGATCTCTATCCGAAACAATACACAAAGGAACACCATGCAACTTCACAATCACACGGACATAAATTTCCGCCAACTTCGAAACCGGATAAGTGATGTTAATAGGTATGAAATGAGCCGACTTTGTAAGCCTATCAACGATCACCCAAATCGAATCATGTCCTCTCATGGTATTCGGCAAACTTGTCACAAAATCCATGGAAATACTATCCCATTTCCATTCCGGGACTTCCAACGGTTGCATTAAACCAGCAGGCTTCTGATGTTCAACCTTCGACTTTTGACAAGTCAAACATGCATACACAAACAGAGCTATGTCACGCTTCATTCCAGGACACCAAAACAAATTCTTCAAATCTTGGTACATCTTCGTAGCTCCGGGATGAATACTCAGATTACCCCTATGACCTTCCTCAAGAATAGATCTTTTCAAATCCACATCATCAGGTATACAAATCCGATCACGGAACCTCAACACACCGTGCGCATCTAACTTGAAATCACCATTCTCAGCTTGATCGACTCCAATCATCGAATCAACCAATTTCACATCCAACTTCTGGGCCTCTCTGACACTATCCAGAAAATCATTGTTAATCTTCAACATACCTAATCGAACACTCGTAGGAGTCACTTCACATACCAAACTCATATCTCGAAATTGCTCAATTAATTCCAACTCCTTAACCATCATTGCCGACATATGCAAAGTCTTGCGACTTAAGGCATCGGCAACAACATTAGCTTTTCCTGGATGATAATTCAAACTGAAATCATAATCCTTCAACAGTTCTAACCACCTTCGTTGTCTCATATTCAATTCCTTCTGATCAAACAGATACTTCAAACTCTTATGGTCGCTAAAGACTTCAAATCTAGAACCATAAAGATAATGTCTCCAAATCTTCAACACGAACACTACAGCAGCAAGTTCCAAATCATGTGTAGGATAGTTCTTCTCATGAACTCTCAACTGTCTTGATGCATAAGCAACAACTTTACCATTTTGCATGAGCACACCTCCTAAACCCATCTTAGAAGCATCACAATAGACCATGAACGATTCTTCCGGATTAGGCAATATCAAAATCGGTGCCGACGTCAACCTTTCCTTCAACTCGGTAAAACTATCTTCACAAGAAACATCCCACACGAAAGCCTTACCCTTACAAGTCAACTTAGTCAACGGAAGGGCTAACTTAGAGAAACCTTCAATGAACCTTCTATAATAACCGGCTAATCCCAAAAAGCTTCGAACCTCGGTAGCCGACTTAGGAGTTTCCCATCTCAACACGGCATCAACTTTAGACGGATCCACGACAATACCATCACTCGGGATGACATGCCCCAGAAAACTAACCTCTTTCAACCAAAACTCACACTTGGACAACTTAGCATACAATTTCTTCTCTTTCAAGACTTGCAATGCCAACTTCAAATGCTCAGCATGATCTGATTCTGATTTAGAGTAAATCAAAATGTCATCAATGAACACCACCACAAAACGATCCAGATACTCATGAAAAATGCGGTTCATGTACTCCATAAATACTCCAGGTGCATTAGTAACACCAAAGGGCATCACGGAATACTCATAATGTCCATAACGTGTTCTGAAAGCCGTCTTCTGCATATCCTCATCTTTCACTTTAATCTGATGGTAACCCGACCTCAAATCGATCTTGCTAAACACACGAGCACCAACCAATTGATCCATCAAGTCATCAATTCTTGGAAGTGGATACTTGTTCTTGATTGTCACCTTATTCAACTGACGATAATCAATACAAAGTCTCATACTTCCATCTTTCTTCTTAACCAATAACACTGGAGCTCCCCACGGCGACACACTAGGTCTCACAAACCTCTTCTCAAGCAATTCTTCCAACTGCTTCTTCAATTCAGACAATTCAGATGCAGACATCCTATACGGTGCCATAGACACAGGTCTAGTACCAGGTACAAGATCAATAGAGAACTCAACTTCTCTCTCAGGTGGTACATCAGGAATTTCATCAGGGAAAACTTCAGGAAATTCACATACTACCTTCAGCCTTTCTATTACAGCCTGATTCTCAACAGACATCGAAGCAACCAACGCGAACACTTGAACATCTTCTTTCATCAACAAACGAAACTGTCTGGCCGATAACAACTCCAACCCTTCCTCTTTAGGAGAAGAAAACCTCACAGACTTATCATAGCAATTTATGCGAACACGGTTATGCTCTAACCAGTTCATCCCCAAGATCACATCCAAACCTCTCAACGACAAGCACACAAAATCAACAAGAAAGTCTCTGTCAAAAATCGACACAGGACACTTCAAGCACACAAGAGAAGTGGTCACCGAACCCTTAGCCGGAGTATCGACAACCATCTCTCCGTTCATGGCAGACAACACAAGACCCAATTGATTAACACAATCGGCAGATATAAAGCAATGAGAAGCACCGGTATCAATAATAGTAATTAAAGGAATGCTATTAATGAAACAAGTACCTCTGATGAGCGAATCCTCACTAGTGGTCTGAGTTCCCGACAAGGCAAACACCTTTCCACTAGATTGCTCCTTCTTGGGCTTCTGACACTTGCTTCCAATATGGCCTTCTTCACCACAGTTGAAACACACCATATCCTTATGCGTACAATCGGACAATGCATGACCAAACTTCCCACAACGGTAGCATCTTCTAGCATCAACATTACACGACGTGCTCTTGTGATCAACCTTGCCACACTTGAAGCACACAATACCAGCAGGAGCATCTCCCCCACTAGTTCTCTTACCCTCAACCGCTTTCTGCTCGCCCTTTCCACTCGAAGCTTCATAAGGCTTACCACGACCTTGATAACTCTTTCCCCTCTTCTCACTTATCACACGATAATAAGCATTGTTATCCTCTTCATAGATCTGACAACAATCAACCAAATCAGCAAAGATACGAATCTTCTGGTAACTAATTGCTTTCTTAATCTCCGGACGCAACCCATTCTCAAACTTAATGCACTTGGAAAACTCACCATTCGGCCCAACATAGTGTTGGTAAAACTTTGCCAACTCACCAAAATTAGCAGCATACTCCACAACAGATTTGTTCCCTTGACTTAGCTCAAGGAATTCAATTTCCTTCTTGCCACGGACATCTTCAAGAAAGTACTTCCTTAAGAACTCCATGCGAAACACAATCCAAGAGATCTCTTCACCACTCGCTTCCAATCTCCTACGGGTCTCTAGCCACCAATCATCCGCCTCAACTGCTAGCATATGAGTCCCATACCAAACCTTCTGTTCAGGAGTGCAATCCATGACACGGAAAATCCTCTCAATCTCCTTAAGCCATGTCAAAGCGCCATCAGGATCATAAGTTCCCTTAAACACAGGAGGGTTCTCTCTTTGGAAGGTAGCCAAACTCCGAGAAGCATCACTCTCTCCACCATTCGGTTGGTTCTCCAAAGCTTGAGCCATTGCTTCCAAAGCAGCAGCTATTGCAGCATCATTCCTCCCAGTCATCACAAGTCTTCACTACAACACAAAAGCAATCAGCACAAATAACAATATACGCTTGTTAGACTACACTACGACATGACACATGGCCGGACAAGACCGACCTGCTCTGATACCACTAATGTAACACCCCAAATCTACCCCGCAATAAAGAGGAATACAAGAGTACAAAATTTCAAGCAAATTGAACATAACGATTCGGAGCATCACATTTTAAACAACAAACATCGCATACGTATATCATGCTCAATCACTTAGATACATAACACACATGTAGGAGAACAATATCGGAATCATTAATCATTGTCAGCCAATCAAGTACTTGCATCGCAGCGGAAAATCATAAGTCAACAGCAATACAACTCATAATGTCAAGGCCAAACACGGCTCAATACATCTAACAAGTCTTAGCATAACATAAGGACAAAGTTCAACAAGGATAAACACAAGAAACAAGACGTAAACAAGTAATCCAACGTTCCCCGAGTGCTACGTATCAGAGCATTGACACACACCAACTCGAGCTATAGGTACACGACTACTCCGCGTCATTACCTGCACGTTACCAATGGAGGGCAACATTCAAACAGAAGGGGTGAGATATCATTCATTATAATGAAGCGTATGATAATATTCAAAGCGGAGAAATAATCATACATCGGTCACCACTTCTCAACATATATCACTTACTACTATTCACATCATTCAACATCTTACCAACAACAATAATATCAATCTCAATTAAGGCATACATAGGCATTTATCACATAGGCTCAACGAAACAACCATCAAATCGACACAAGATAACATTCATGTTATGCACACACAAATATTCAAATACGACTCATCACACGACTTTACTTATGCAACTCGAACAATGCAAATGCATGTGGTACCATTGGAGTAAAACTCCCGTCTCAAACAATTGCCTTTGGGCCGTCTCAAACATTCGCCACAAGGGCCGTCTCAAACATTTGCCACTAGGGCCGTCTCAAACAATGTAATGAATGTGACTCAATGATGCACATTCACAATCACACTTAACGACATAATCGACTCGAACAACACAATCCACGTAAACGACATGATCAACTTAAACGACATAATCAATTCCGGATATCCAATGTCAAAAAAATCCAATGCAAGAAGATTCCAAGAGTATTAAAAGTTACACTAATCATATTCAATGGAAAGATATCAATTAGGGCTTCACGTAGGTTCAAACGGCACTTAAAAAGGAGTTACGGTTCAAAAGATACATCATTTCAAAGTTTAGGAAAAATTCTGCAAAACAGGGTTCGCGGCGCCAACAGGGTTCGCGGTGCAAACTGAGCGAATCCAAAAATTCCCAACTTTCTGCCCAGCAGTTCGCGGCGCCAACAAAGGGTCGCGGCGCGAACTGAGCAGATCCAGAATTTCCAAAGTTTCTGCCAAGGGTTCGCGGCGCGAACTGGCGATTTTCAGAAAACCCCAAACACAGAAAACAGCATACGAAACCCATCCCAAAACCCCTAAACTCAACCCAATCAAGTTGGAAACATCAAACATCACGAACAATCACAAAATACATGGTATAAACACAAACACAACACATATTATGGGTCTTATAACATCATAACGTCAATTTAAACACATTTCAAAACATCAAATCAAGCAATTGTTCATAAACCCTAACAATTTCTATTCAATTTCTACACAACTTCCATGGATGCAACATACAATTAAATCCCACCCAAAACATCATCATACATCCCTTTAGCATGAAAGAATCCCACCCTTACCTTAGGTTTGGATTGAAGACAACTCTAGCTTCAACCTTGAGATTCCCCTCTTTCTCTTCACTCTACTCTTCTCTTCTTTCACCAAAAACCCCAAAATGAACTTCTAATTTCTATTTCCTCTAAAACCCTAGTTTTAGTTAAACCCTTACTATCTTAAATTACTAATGGGCTCTAACTAACACCCCTCACTTACTAATACTACCTTAAGCCCAATAACTCTCCTAATTTATTAACTTATATTATTCACTAACAATTCCCAAATAAAACAACATAAAATCCATTAAACATATAATTAACACATAATGCACAATTAATTCACATAAATAAATAATTAAAGAAAAACGGCCGTTACACCTAACACACAGCTCTTTGTAAGATGCTGCAAGTTCATCAAAGGTAATCTCATCTTCACTGGAATCATCATCAGATTCACATACACTGGTTAGTGCTGTAACATGTTTTGCAAATTCCTCTTCAGCATCACTCTCATAATCTCCATTAGACCAAGCGACATATAGCCCTTTCTTTTGCTTCTTGCGGTAGGTGGGGCATTCAGCTCTAATGTGTCCATAACCTTCACATGCATGACATTGAATTCCTTTGCCTTGGTTGGGCTTCTCTTCAGTTTTTGATCTCTTGCTAGAGTCATAGGTCCTGATGTTGTTAGAGGGAGTGTTCTTGACATTGGGTCTAGACTTCTGATCAATTTTTTTAATAAATTTGTTGAATTGTCTTCCAAGTATAGCTATGGCTTCTGACAGATTTTCATCACTTCCACCATTGGTTTCTTCTTAGTCCTCTTCAGTGTTGGATACAAAAGCTATGCTCTTGTTCTTCTTTTCAACATTGTCACATATACTCACTCAAAGGTTTGTAGGGAACCAATGAGTTCATCTACCTTCATTTTGCTGATATCTCGAGCCTCTTCTATAGCAGTAACCTTCATAGCAAATCTCTTAGGTAGTGATCTGAGGATCTTTCTCACCAGTTTTTCTTCAGACATTTTTTCTCCTAAGGCTCCTAAGGTATTGGCAATTTCAAGAATATTCATGTAGAAATCACCACACTGAAACCGTTCAGAAACAATCTTCAAGTCTGCAGTTTCAGCAACAATCTTCATTACGTATCCGATCGTAAACCATTTTCACGCATCTGTAAACTGCAGCAAGTTCGACGTAGAGAGTATCACCTTCTCGCATTCGATTCATCCGAGGCAGCTTCATCAATTGAAGCGCGATTGTATCAGCTACAACGTTGTAATTTCAGCTTCAGATTGGAACGGCTTCATAACACCGACGTCAACGAATCGGTAACTCGTTTCAACTTCAACATTGATACGCAAGCAACATATCCATTCAGAGCACCTTCAAAACATCTTCAAACCTCACTCCACGCCTCCTCCTGCAACCAATACTCAGATTCATTCATCATCAATTCAAACCTGCAAATCAACAGCATAACGCAATCGAATCCGGATCGCAACTTCACAGCACAAAGAAGATTATTATCTCTCCTCTGGTTTTCTAAACATTATTTTCTTCAAGCTGAATCCAGGTTCTATTTCTTTTAGTTTGCATATTGCTGGTTGATATTGATGCTATTGATGCGATTGTATCAAAAAGCAATATGCAAACTAAAAGCAATATGTAGGGGTGTGCATGGTTGGTTATTTTCAAAAACCAAACCATAACCATTTTAAAACCATTTAAATGGTTTGGATTTATAACCATAACCACATTTTAATCAAAACTGGTTATAAAACCGGTTATAAATTTGGTTATGATTATATAACCGGTTTTTTAAATAAATCCAGTTTTAAAATTATTTTTTCCAAAATTATTTAAAAAAAAATTAATATTTTGAGAATTAAAACATTTGGATTTGGATAATAACCGGATTATAACCGAATCCAAAATAATTTAACCGGATAATAACCATTTAATTATATCCGAATTATATGAATGGATAACCAAATCATTAATAACTAAACCGGTTAATAAGCATTCAATTATATCCTGTTATTTAAAAGTGGTTTAAGTTTGGTTATGGATTTGGACATCAAAACTGGATATTTTGCACACCCCTAGCAATATGCTTGTTGACGTTGAATTTAGTTGTTAGTTTTCCTTTTGTTTGAACCGTGTTGCTGTTGTGGTTACTTCGAAGAGGTTAGACCGAGTGAGGCCGAGAACATTTTTGTTGTTGGTTTACGATTTAGAAATTTGGGCGACAGAGATTTGTTGTTGCGTTTGAATCAGAGATAGATTCGGAAGAAACAGAGGATATTAGGTTGTTGTGTGGACCGAAAAGTAAAGCTGGAAGTAAAGAGTTTTAGGTTGAGGTGTTGTTGTTGTTTTGTTCATATTGAGAGGAGTTTGGTTGAGAGGCCATGGAAGAACCGAAGCAGAGCATTAACGTGAAAGAGAACAGGGGAGAGGCCCCTTATTTGACCTTAGGTGGCTTTGAATTTTTACGGTTTAGTTTATTCTGGGCCGTTTTTTTAATGATCATAAGCCCAAATCCGGATTACTATACATGCACCCTTTTATTAGTCTTAACACCCTTCTCTGATTTTTATGTCATATGCTGTTGGGCCAGCAAACTCAGCCCAATCCGATTTTCCCTTGGCATCACCTTTAGACTGCAGTGTACACCCCCCTTGTGCTGGGTGTTCTTTTATGATATTGGGCCTACACCTTTTGGGCTCAGCATTTCTTTTATTTACACTCTCTATTTTATATGCTTTTTAGCCTTCTTTTATTAATTGTTGCTTATTTCTTAATTTTTGTTTTTTACTTGATATAATTCAAAAATACAAAAAAAGATGTTTTTATTATAAATTTAGATTTTATTTTCTTCCTATCAAAACTTAAAAAATATTTTAATTAGCCTTTTAATTCTCCTATTTGATTTTATTTTACACAATTTAAACTTTTAATCAATTAGTTAAATATTGATTTAATTAGTTGATCTTTATTAAGTAAAATCGATTAGTTTACTAATTGAATTTTCTTAATTTTGGTTAATTAATTTAATCAATTTTTAATTAATTGATTAAATGGTTAACTTGTTTATTTTCCTTTTTAGCTATTTATGTTTGTATATACTCATCTTTTATATTTTCTTTTCCTTTTAAAATGTTTTGTTCAATTTTCTTTTATTTTCTTTTAAGCACATGTTAATTTCGTTCCACGACAATTGTGTACGTCTCCAAAGGTCGAGCAGCAGTGGAATGCGATGTTTAACAACACACACACAAAATCTCTTGAGCCCAACTACGGCTGCTCTGATTCCTTAATCGGGATATGTAGGCATTAGGTCGCGGGGCCTGAACGAGCACAATCTTGTATATATTTCTTTCTTTTCCCCGTGTTTCTTTTTTTTCGTGCGTTTCCCTTTAGCTTTTAGCTTTAGATTTTTAGATAACACCCATAGATTTAGACTAACAAGAGCGGATCTCGTCGAGTACGATGGACGTGAGGAGTGCTAACCCCTTCTCCTTGCGTAACTGACACCCTTACCTGTTTCTCTGGGTCGTAAGACCTTTGTTTGTTTTTCCCTTTAGGTTTACTTGATGTTTTCCTTTCCCATTTTGTGGGATAAATAAATAATCGATGGCGACTTCATTGATTTCATCTAATGATTTTGATCCAGTTGTTTCAGTAGGTGCAGGTGTTCTTTTGTGACTAGCATTGTCCATTCCAAACTTTTTGACAATATTCTTGGCATATTTTCTTTGAGAGAGGAAGATGGAGTCTTCCATTTGTTTAACTTGCAGCCCAAGAAAATATGTCAATTCTCCCACCATACTCATTTCAAACTCAGTTTGCATATGATTGACGAAGTGTTTAACCATCAGATCTGACATCCCACCAAACACTATATCATCCACATATATCTAAGCAATCAAGATTTTTCCACCTTCATCTTTCACAAAGAGGGTTTTATCTATCCCTCCTTTCCTGTAGCCATTTGTGGTCAGGAACTCAATCAATCTCCCATACCAAGCTCTAGGGGCTTGTTTTAATCCATATAGAGCCTTTAGGTTGTTCCACATATACTTCCTCATTCAAGTACCCATTCAGAAAGGCACTTTTTACATCCATCTGAAATAACTTGAACTTCAAGATGCAGGCTACTCCTAATAGTAATCTGATTGACTCAAGTCTTGCAACAGGTGCAAAAGTTTCATCAAAATCTACCCCTTCAATTTAAGTATATCCTTGAGCCACCAACCTTGCTTTATTTCTAGTTATAACTCCCTTTTCATCAGACTTGTTCTTGTATATCCACTTGGTACCAATAATGTTTGTTCCTTCAGGTCTAGGGACCAATTCCCATACTTCATTTCTTTTGAAATGTTCCAGTTCATCTTGCATGGTATTGATCCAAAACTCATCTGCCAGAGCTTCCTTCACATTCTTTGGTTCAATTTTGGATACAAAGCATGAGTTGGCAATGATCTCTCTAGATCTAGTAATTATACCACTTTCTGAATTCTAATAGTGGGATCTTTGTTAATTGCTTCAGGTTCAGATTCTGGGGGAGAATCATTATTGTCTTCAGTTTTGACCGATCCTTCAGTTTGAGTTTCAAAGAATGTTCCAACATCCTCTATGACATTGAAGTCTTCATGCTGGTCATCAAAAATAACTTTGATGGATTCCATCAATACTTGAGTTCTGGAGTTGAATACTTTATATGCTCTACTATTTGTAGAGTATCCCAGGAGTGCACCTTCATCACTTTTGGGGTTCATTTTCCTTCTTTGCTCTCGATCTGTCAGGATATAACACTTGCTTCCAAATACATGAAAGTACTTTATAGTAGGTTTCCTTCCTTTCCATATTTCATACATTGTGGAGGAAGTCCCTTTCCTCAATGTGACTCTGTTATGGACATAGCAAGTTGTGTTCATTGCTTCAGCCCAAAAGTACATATGTAGCTTCTTTGCATGGATCATAGCTCTGGCAGATTCTTGAATAGTCCTATTTTTCCTTTCTACTACTCCATTTTGCTGAGGAGTGATAGGTGAGGAAAATTCATGACTGATTCCTTCAGAAGAACATAATTCAGCAAATTTGGCATTCTCAAACTCCTTCCCATGATAACTCCTGATTCTGATTCACACTACTTTCCTTCTCTCTTTGAAGTCTTGTGCATATGTCCTTGAACACCTCAAACACATATGATTTTTCTCTGATTAAGCTTATCCAGGAATATCTAGAGTAATCATCAACTACCACATAGGCATACTTCTTCCCACCAAGACTTTCTACCTGCACTGGTCCCATCAGATCCATATGCAACAGTTCCAGAATTTTGGAAGTAGTAAGTTGTTTGATCTTTGGATGTGACATCTTGGTTTGTTTGCCAACCTGACATTCTCCACAGACTTTTCCTTCATCAATTTGCAGCTTTGGGATTCCTCTTACAGCTTCCTTGGATATGATTTTCTTCATCCCTCTTAGATGTAGATGACCAGTTTTTTATGCCATAGTTTGACCTCCTTTTCTTCTTTTGCCATAGAGCATACAGAGGGATAACTTGTGGTTTTAGGCTCCCACAAGTAGTAGTTGTCTTTGGATCTGACTCCCTTCGTGACTTCCATATTTTCTTCATTTGTGACGACACATTCATCTTTGATAAATTTGACATTGAAGCCTTGATCACATAGTTGACTGATGCTGATCAGATTTGCGGTCAGTCCTTTTACCAGTAGTACATTGTCCAATTTTGGAACTCCAGGACATTCTAGTTTTCTAACCCCTTTGATCTCTCCTTTTTCTCCATCACCAAAGGTCACATAGCTAGTGGAATAAGGTTTGATATCTTCCAACAGGTTATTTATTCCAGTCATGTGCTTTGATCATCCACTATCAAAGTACCAGTCTTCTTTGGCTGACCACCTCAGGGAGGTGTTTGTTATTAAGGCTGAGGCTTTACTAACCCATTGTTGTTTCTTGATAGGAACATTTTGCTTAGGTTTGTCCTGAGGTGTCTGGTTAGGATAACCATACAGTCTGAAGCAAAATGGTTTTATGTGTCCAAATCTTCCACAGTAGTGACATCTCCATCTTTGAGATTTCCTCTTTGTCGGGTTCATCCCCATGTTTCCAGGATGTTGTGACATTGGTATTGACATCTGGTTTGTCATGTGAGCTTCAGGCTTTGACCTCTTGAACCCTAAACTGGATTCTGATTTACCCACAAATCCTATTCTAGACATGTCTCCTGCTTTATGTCCAACCTGCAGAATTTCTTCCAATGAGTCAGTTCCAATGTTCAGCATTCTGATAGATTTTGACATCTAATCAAGCTTGGAGTTTAACATGCTGATTTCACCATTGAGTAAGTCTATGGTTGCAAGATGTTCTTTCTTCTCAGATACCAACTCCTTTATGAGCTCCTTTTGCTTCTCCCCTAGTTTACACACTTCAACACTCCTAACACACAGCTCTTTGTAAGATGCTGCAAGTTCATCAAAGGTAAGCTCGTCTTCACTGGAATCATCATCAGATTCACATACATTGGTTAGTGCTGTAACATGTTTTGTAAATTCCTCTTCAGCATCACTCTCGGAATCTCCATTAGACCAAGCGACATATAGCCCTTTCTTTTGCTTCTTGAGGTAGGTCGGGCATTCAGCTCTAATGTGTCCATAACCTTCACATGCATGACATTGAATTCCTTTGCCTTCGTTGGGCTTCTCTTCAGTTTTTGATCTCTTGCTAGAGTCATAGGTCCTGATGTTGTTAGAGGGAGTGTTCTTGACATTGGGTCTAGACATCTGATTAAATTATTTAATAAATTTGTTGAATTGTCTTCCAAGTATAGCTATGACTTCTGACAGATTTTCATCACTTCCACCATTGGTTTCTTCTTAGTCCTCTTCAGTGTTGGATACAAAAGCTATGCTCTTGTTCTTCTTTTCAACATTGTCACATATACTCACTCAAAGGTTTGTAGGGAACCAATGAGTTCATCTACCTTCATTTTGCTGATATCTCGAGCCTCTTCTATAGCAATAACCTTCATAGCAAATCTCTTAGGTAGTGATCTGAGGATCTTTCTCACCAGTTTTTCTTCAGACATTTTTTCTCCTAAGGCTCCTGAGGTATTAGCAATTTCAAGAATATTCATGTAGAAATCATGAATGGTCTCATCCTCTTTCATCTTGAGATTCTCAAACTTAGTAGTTAACATCTGAAGTCTAGACATCTTTACCTTGGATGTGCCTTCATGCGTTGTTTTGAGAGTATCCCAAACATCTTTGGCCAGTTCACAGTGCTTCACAAGTCTGAATATATTATTGTCTATTCCATTGAAAAATGCATTTAGAGCCTTGGAGTTGCCCAAAGCCAGATCTTCCTCATTTTTGCTCCATTGTTCTTCAGATATTAACACAGTTGTTCCATCTTCCTCTTTCTTCGCATGATGTTCCCATCCGTTGTTCACAGCTCTACAAGCCTTACTGTCCACGAACTTCAGAACGACTACCATACGAGGTTTCTAGTAGTCATAGTTAGACCCATCCAGAATGGGTGGTCTATTCCAAAATACTACTACATCCTTGTCCATAGTACTAGAATTTATTGTCCCTAGATCTCACCCAGAAATAAAAAGGCAGGGTGTCTGCTCTGATGCCAATTGAAAATTCTAGTAATCAGGTAATCGATGTCTTATTGGATGTTATGACATCCACTATTTAACAGATAATAACTTCTAGCTGTAAGTCAATAAAAGCAGTAAAGAACACATGCAATTGTTTACCCAATTCGGTGTACAACAACACCTACTATAGGGGCTACCAAGCCAAGGAGGAAATCCACTATAAGCAGTATTAATTCAGAGCCAAAACTACCAGTTTAAACCCCTCACTTAAGACCTACCTAATGCAATTTCAATCTAGTGCTAGACCTGAGTCCCTACTCGCTCCCCCTCAATCACAACAGTGATAACAAACAGAAAACTATGAAAAGCAAATTGAAGACACACTTCAAACAAATCTTGATCTTGCTTAAAAGCTTCAATCAAGAGACACAACACTCGTGCTTAAAAGCTTAGAGTGACACAACCAAATACAACTCAAAACACCTTATTCCAATACAATCATCAAAGTGACAAATGCTTGGATTACAAGTAAACACTAACACAAACACACGTGAAAATAAACACAATGTACAAAATTCTTCACGCCAAAATCTCTGCCTCTGAAAGTAGGATTAGAAATCTTCTTATAGGCAGCACTTGGGCCTTGGGCCTTCCAAAACATAAATTAGGGTTAACCAAGTTAACCTAATTTCCACATCATCAGGGTGTTAACACATATGCTGTAGACAAGATCTTTTAGCGAGAACCATACAACACTAAATATATAGTTTCCTAAATTGTAGCGTGAGATAATTAAGGAAACATAATAGCTAAATATAATAGCTAAACATAATAGTCACTGCTGTCAGATACTGATGTCATGACATCGAGCATGACATCCAACCAAAACCTATATTAGCTCAAGCAGTCAAATCCTGCATAACATTACACATAGCATATCATGACATTAGTCAAGAAATCATAACACTCAAGAATGTTTTACCACAAAATGCAGCCAATATAAAAGCATCTACAAAAAGGATGGTTTATGGAGCCATCACGTGATCTGAATTAAAAGCACTATGCCTTCTACTAGTCCTCAAGAAAATTCTTCTCAGCCAAAATTTAGTGAGGCCAAAAGAAATATCACAACATCATGTGTGACACCTCTCATACACTAATACGACCTTCATTTAGTCACACCTAAACCATAAGAGAAAAATAAGTTCTCTTATTGTGTAATAATGGAGACGAACACATCTAAAGGCGTGGTTTAATTTGTGTAACAATGAAGACGAACACATCTTGGATGATGAATTTGAATGGGTCCAAATATAATGTTTGGAAAGAAAAAATGGAAGATTTGCTTTATGTGAAAGGTTTTCACTTGCTGGTTTTCTCTAATGAAAAACTCGATGGAAAGAGTGATGAAGAATGGACTTTGTTGCATAAACAATTTTGTGGTAATACTCGTTAATGGTTGGATGATAATGTTTTGAATCATGTGAGCTCGGTGACTCATGCTCTCTCTCTCTCTCTCTTTGGACCAAACTTAAGGAGTTGTATGCAAGAAAGACGAGGAACAATAAGTTGTTCTTGTTCAAGCAATTGATGTCATTGAGGTATAATTATGGTTCACCAATGACCAATCTCTTGAACACTTTTCAAGGGATTTTAAATCAATTGTCAACGATAAATCTTACTTTTGATGATGGAATTCAAGGTTTGTGGCTTCTTGGTACATTTCCTAATTCTAGGAAGACTTTTAGAACATCCTTGTCTAACTCCACTCTGAATGCTATCATCTCGATGGACTTGGCTAAAAGTAGTGCGTTGAATGAGGAGTTGATGTGTAAGTCACAAGGTTCTACTTCACATTTTGAGGTGTTCGTTAACGAATCAAGGGGGAGACATCAAAGTAGAGGTTTAAGTAATTGCGGTACTTTATGTGGTAATTTACAAGGAGACTCTAATAGGTTCTCTTATATTGAGTGTCAACATTGTGGGAAAAAGGGACACATAAAGAGGTATTGTTGTAAGTTGAAAGAGAAAACAAGAAGAAGAGCTACAACAACAACAATAAAAGGAAGGTAACAATAATGAAGATGTTGATATTGTTGATGAGTTCTTTATTGTTTGTGATAGTTATGTAGAGAATGTCTATCTATCATGTGATGAGATGGATTGTGTGGTTAATAGTGGTGCTTCTACTCATGAAAGCTCGAGATGTGATATGTTTTCAACTTGTGATATCGGTGACTTTGGGGTTGTTCGTATGGGAAATAATGGGGAAGCTAATGTCATCGGAATGGGAGATATTTGTGTCAAACTAGCGATGGGACTACTCTAGTTCTCAAAGGTGTGAAACACATTCCAGAACTTTGATTCAATCTCGTATCCCTTGGAAAGTTGGATAATGAAGGATATGATAATTATTTTCAAGGTAATGAATGGAAGTTAAATAAAGGCTCAATGGTGGTTTCTAAAGGAAAATGGAATTCGAACTTGTATGTCGTCCAACTTTGGGTTTCGAAGTACTACATCAACACTCGTGATAATGATATCTCATCTGAATTATGGCACAAGCGTTTGGTTCATATGAGTGAAAAAGGTATGAGTATTTTCGCTAAGAAGAATGTGTTTTATGGTGTTTCCGATGCAAAGTTGAGAAAGTGTTCACATTGTTTGGCGGGTAAACAAAGGGGAGTTTCATTTATGTCATCCGAACTAAAGAGGAAATCAAAAGTATTGGATTTAGTATATTCCGATGTGTGTGGTCCAATGAAGATATGGTCACTTGGTGGTGAATTATTACTTTGTGACTTTCATTGATGATTGTTCTCGAAAAGATGGGCTTATACCTTGAAGACAAAGGATCAAGTGTTAGATACCTTCAAATAGTTCAAAGTATCGGTTGAAAGAGAAATAGGGAAAAAGCTCAACTATATTTGAAACCATAACAGGGAAGAGTATATAGGACCTTTTGACAAATATTGTCAATATCAAGATATACGTCATCAAAAGTCTCCTCCAAAGACACCACAATTGAATGGTTTAGCCGAGAGAATGAATAGAACTTTGGTAGAAAGGGTGAGATGCTTACTTTTTCAATCAAAGTTGCCAAAATACATTTGGGGAGAAGCATTGAGCATGGATGTGCATGTTTTAAACCTCACTCCACGTGTTCCGTTGAAGTTTGATGTTCCAAATCATGTTTGAAGTGGTAAAGATGTTTCCTACGACCATCTTCGGGTGTTTGGGTGCATGGCATATGTGCATATTTCGAAGGATGAGAGATCCAAATTGGATGAGAGTCAAATAAATATGTGTTTTTTGGGTATGGACTTGATGAGTTTGGGTATCGATTCTTTGATCGGGTTCAACGAAAGCTTATTCATAGTCGTGATTCATATTCATGGAGGATTATACCATTGAGGACATCGATAAAAATGAGAATAAATATCTGATTTTTAAAGATGAAGAAATGAGTGATACGGACTCAACTACTATTGCTCCTACCCCTATCATATTCGAAGATGTTCCAATTTAAAATCAAGGTATGGATTTGAATGTTGATAATGTTTTAAATCCTAATGATATTATTGATGTAGGTGCTACGGAAGACATTGTTGAAAATGAAGTTGATCGAGAGGTTGAAGGTGTTGAGAAACCGGTTGGTTCTAATGAGTTAAGGCAGTCTACTCGTGATAAAAGGTCTTCCGTTTGATACCCCTAGAACGAGTATGTTTTTCTTACCGACGATGGAGAACCCAAAAGCTTTAAAGATGTTTTGGAGTACGAGAACTGTTAAAATTAATGTGTTGTAACCACCACTGGCTTTAGTAAGAATTATGAGAGAATTGCAACCATCAATTTCTAATTATTGTCTTTATTTAGAGTTATGTTAGAGTTGTAACATTAAGATTGAGAGAACCAAAAGTCCTCATCTTAATTATCATCTTATTGTATTCTATGTCAGTTTTGATTCAAGCATATATAAAGGCTTTGTAATGCTAAGAAAAATATATAGCAGTTGGTGGTGAATTCAATAAAATTGCAATTTTAAAGCATATCTTCCACCAGTGGAAGTATAATGCAAAAAGTGACTAAATCTAGTTTTCCTCTGCAGAATACTGCAACACCATAATTTATCACATACCACCTCTAGAATACCACCAACAGAGTGGTATCAGAGCTGCAACAAAAAAAACAAAAGTTATGGCTTCCACAAACAACCCTTCTGCAACTTACAGCAATGTCAAAGTTCCTCAATTTGAAGGAGAGAACTATGATTTTTGAGCTGTTAAAATGGAGACTCTATTCACATCTTTGGATGTTCTAGAGTATGTCAAAACCAGATATGAAGAACCGGCACCAACGGAGGCTGAAAAATCAAAAGAAAAAGCTGAAGAATTAAGCCAACGGCTTGAAGAGTTGAAGAAGAAGAAGATCACAGATGCTGGAGTTCTCAGGATGATTCAAAGAGGAGTATATCTATCCATCTTCCCAAGGATTATGAGAGCTAAAACATCAAAAGAAGCCTGGAGTATCCTACAACAAGAGTTCGAAAGAGACTCAAAGGTGCGAACGGTGAAGCTTCAATCTCTTAAGAGAGATTATGAAAATGAAAGGATGAAGGAGGATGAGAGCCTGAATGAGTACTTCAACAGACTCTCCGAGTTGGTGAATCTGATGAAGTCGCATGGTGATACGATAGAAGATCGCAGAATTGTTGACAAAATTCTGGTTAGATTGACAGTAAGATTTGACCCAATGGTGGGTGTGATAGAAGAAACCAAGGATCTATCAACCTTGACTGTTCAAGTGTTGATGAGGTCTTTGAGATCCTACGAGCAAAGGATGTTACGACATTCTGAAAAATCAATTGAGAGTGCCTTTCAATCTAAACTCAACATTCAGCCCAACAATGGTGAAAATAAGCCCCAAATACAAACTAGAGGTGAGTCTTCTAGAGGTGGCAGATTTGGAAGAGGCAGAGGCAGAGGTCGAAACTCATGTGGCAGATCTGGAAGAGGCGCAAATGGCGGAAGATGGAAGCATCAAACAAATGGTGCAAAATTTGTAACAGCGACACTCATGACGAGAAGGACTGTTGGAACAAAGGCAAACCGCAATGTCACAATTGCAAGAGATTCGGGCACCTTCAAAAGGATTGTCGTCTTGCAAATCAGCAACATGCTTCGCACGCAGAAGGAGAATCTGATGAAGGAAATTTGTTTTTTGCTTGTCAAAAAGCATTGCATGAAGAAGGTAAAAATGTTTGGTATTTGGACAGCGGCTGTAGCAACCATATGACTGGACAGAAGGAAGCATTTATAAACATTGTTCTTCATTTGGCTCAAAAGTTAAATTGGGCAATGGAGAACATGTCGAAGTGAAAGGGAAAGGAAGCATTGGAGTCACCACGAAGCAAGGAAGCAAAGTCATACATGACACGCTTTATGTGCCAGAATTAGACGAAAATTTGCTTAGCATTGGACAACTTCTGGAGCACGGCTATTCTCTAAACTTTGAGAATACAGAGTGCAGAATTTTTGACTCAGAAAGAAGAAGTGTTGCCGTTGTGAAGATGATTAGCAACAGGAGCTTTCCACTATCTTTCAACTATGAGAAAAATGTAAGCATGATGGCCAGAGAAGAGAATGACTCGTGTTTATGGCACAGGTGACTTGGGCATTTGAATTACGAAAGTCTCAAGTTACTCTATCAAAAGAAGATGGTGTATGGGCTGCCAAGAATCGAAGGAAAATCTGGTGTGTGTGAAGGATGTGTCCTTGACAAACACCACCGACAACCATTTCCAAAGGAAAGTGCATGGAGAGCCAAACAAGTGTTGGAACTTGTACACACAGATGTGTGTGGTCATATGAATACTTTGTCTCATGGTAAAAACAGGTACTTTATCTTGTTTATTGACGACTTTACCCGCATGACTTAGGTATATTTCATGAGACAAAAATCTGAAGCGTTTGTAATCTTTAAGAAGTTTAAAGCATTAGTTGAAAAACAAAGTGGCAGATTTATAAAGATGTTGAGAAGTGATCGAGGGAAGGAGTACACCTCAAATGAATTTCACAAATTTTGTGAAGATGAAGGTGTTGAAAGACAGCTCACTGTTGGCTATACACCTCAGCAAAATGGTGTATCTGAAAGAAAGAACCAAACTGTGATGGAGATGGCGAAATCTATGCTACTTGAGAAAGGTTTATCTAAAACCATTTGGCCCGAGGCCGTTAACACTGCTGTGTATTTGATGAACAGGTGTCCAACAAAGGCCGTGTGGTAAAAGACTCCATTTGAAGCCTGGAGTGGAAGAACACCGTCGGTGAACCATCTTAAAATTTTTGGATGTGTTTGCTATGCTCAAATTCCAAAACAAAAGAGGACAAAGCTGGAAGAAACAAGTGAAAGACGTGTCTTTATTGGCTATAGTTCCATGTCAAAGGGCTATAGACTTTACAACTTGAAGACAAACAAGGTGATCATTAGTCGGGAT
Organism: Vicia villosa; assembly: GCF_029867415.1. Classification (NCBI taxonomy): domain Eukaryota; kingdom Viridiplantae; phylum Streptophyta; class Magnoliopsida; order Fabales; family Fabaceae; genus Vicia; species Vicia villosa. The sequence continues at coordinate 217,521,855 of NC_081180.1, read as the reverse complement.
GTTGTATTTGATGAGAATGCTTTTTGGAATTGGGAAGAAGACAAAATGAAGGAGAAAACAGTCCCTGCAATCATATTACAACAACAAAATTCAGCAGCTGAGAATGAGCAACCAGCTCCATGTACACCAAGTTCCTCATCCTCTCCAAGTTCACCAAGTTCAAGTTCATCATCTCCCAGCTCAACTCCAATAAAATTGAAGGATTTGAGTGATATTTATGCAAGATGCAACTATTGTGTTGTGGAACCAGAAAATTTTGATGAAGCAATCAAAGAAGATGTTTGGAGGAATGCGATGCAAGAAGAGATAAATGCCATAGAGAAAAACAAAACATGGCAGCTAGTTGAAAAGCCAAATGACAAAGAAGCTATTGGAGTAAAGTGGTTGTACAAATTAAAGCATAATCCAGATGGGTCAATTCAAAGAGCCAAGGCTAGATTGGTAGTAAAAGGCTATGCACAACACCCTGGAATTGACTATAGTGAAACTTTTGCCCCAGTTGTTGCATTAGCAGCGCAGAAAGGGTGGAACCTGTACCAACTTGATGTGAAGTCAGCTTTCCTAAATGGAGAATTAAAAGAAGAGGTATATGTGCAGCAACCTCAAGGCTTTGTGACTAAAGGCCAAGAAGGAAAAGTTTACAAGTTGAAGAAAGCTCTATATGGATTGAAACAAGCCCCTAGAGCATGGTATAGTGAAATTGATAGCTACTTCATTCAACAAGGATTTCAAAGAAGTCAGAGTGAGCATACCTTGTATGTGAAGCATCAAGGTAAAGATGATATCCTTCTTGTTGCCCTTTATGTTGATGATTTGGTGTATACGGGTAACAACAAGAAAATGGTTGAAAATTTTAAAATAGAAATGATGAAAAAATATGAGATGAGTGATCTTGGCTTGCTGCATCATTTTCTTGGTATTGAGGTTTACCAAGATGAATATGGAGTTTTTATTTGTCAAAGGAGATATGCTGAAAATATTTTGAAAAAGTTTGGCATGAATGGCTGCAAACCTGTTGATATTCCTTTAGTGGTGAATGAAAAATTAAAGAAGGAAGATGGTGGAAGATTAGTAGATACAAGCATGTATAGAAGTTTGGTTGGAAGTTTGTTTTATCTAACAGCTACACGACCCGATTTAATGTTTGCTGCTAGTTTACTCTCAAGTTTCATGAGTAAACCAAGTCATTTACACCTTGGAGCAGCAAAAAGAGTTCTAAGGTATGTCATGGGAACCATGGAACATGGAATCAGGTTTGAAAAGAATTTTAAACTTGAAGCCAAAGGCTACTGTGACAGTGATTGGGCTGGAAGTGTTGATGACATGAAAAGCACTTCTGGTTATGTGTTCAGCCTGGGTTCAGGATTAATTTCTTGGTGTTCAAAGAAACAAGACACTGTAGCGCAATCTTCAGCTGAAGCAGAATATTTGGCAGCTGGTTTGGCTACACAACAATCATTGTGGTTGAGAAGAATACTTGAAGATATCAGAGGAAAGCAAGAAGAAAGTCTGCTGCTTCACTGTGACAATAAATCAGCAATAGCCATGGCGAAGAATCCTGTTTTCCACAGTCGAACAAGACATATTAATATAAAGCACCACTTCATTTGAAGTGTGATCGAAGATGGCGAAATGCAGTTAGTGTTCTGCAGTTCACAAGAGCAGCTTGTAGACATTTTTACTAAAGCACTACCAAGAGGAAGATTTAAACAACTTAGAGAAGCAATGGGAGTTAAAGAGCAACACATTAAGGGGGAGTGTTAAAATTAATGTATTGTAACCACCACTGGCTTTATGGTTTGAAACAATCATCTCGCCATTGGTATCAAAAGTTCAACTCGATGATGATTGAACATGGGTACAAGATAACCAAGGCTGATCATTGTGTGTTTCTCCTAAATTCTTCGAAGGTGATTTCATTATTCTCTTACTTCATGTGGATGATATGCTAATTGTTGGAAATAATATTTAAAGAATTAAAGAGTTGAATAACACTTTTGGTATTGAAATTGTTCGAGATCGAAATGAGAAGAAGTTGTACTTGTCGCAAGAAAAGTATGTGGAGAAAGTCCTTCGGCGTTTTAGTATGGATAAGCCTAAAGTGTTGAGCATTCCACTTGCTTCTCATTTCAAGCATAATCATAAACTATGTCCATCTTCGGATGAAAGAAAAGTTGAGTATGAAGAACATTCCGTACTCATCGGCCGTTGGTAGTTTGATGTATGTTATGGTTTGTACAAGACCCGATATTGCTCATGTCGTGGGAATGGTTAGTCGTTATCTCTCAAATCCGGGAAAAGATCATTGGGAGGCTGTGAAGTGGGTGATGAGATATTTGCATGGCACCTCGAATTTGAGACTTGTTAGAACAAGATTTGTTCTGATCAATTATCTTAGTTTTGATGATAACAATAATATGAATTTTGCTTAAGATTATATGGTACTCTAATCCAATGCAATTTCCTTTTCAGGAAATATATAAAGAGTACGCATAATTCAGGGCTCAGAAGCTTTGTCTCAAATGGTTCAGTATGCAACATCAGAACATGGTCTGGCAAGACATCAGAAGATGGTCGAAGCAGAATCAGAACATGGGTCTATGGAAGCATCAGAAGAACAAGAGAACAGAAGCACTGAAGTTCTCATGGTATCACGCTCAGAAGCACTTCAAGGTCAGAAGATCAGAAGATGCTATGCACCAAGCTGTTTGACTCTGATGATATTCAAACGTTGTATTCACAAACATCAGATCAGAAGGAAGTACAAGTGGCAGGCTACGCTGACTGACAAAAGGAACGTTAAAAGCTACTAAAGGCTACGTCAGTAGACACAGCGTGAACAAGGCTCGAGGTAGTTGACAAAAGCGTATAACATTAAATGCGATGCTGTACGGAACACGCAAAGCATTAAATGCATTCAACGGTCATCTTCTCCAACGCCTATAAATATGAAGTTCTGATGAGAAGCAAGGTTAACATTTTCTGAACAAGATTATTCAAAAAAGACTTGCTGAAACGCTGTTAAACTAAAAAGTTCAGAATCTTCATCTTCATCAAAGCTCACTACATTGCTGTTGTAATATATTAGTGAGATTAAGCTTAAACGATTAAGAGAAATATCACAGTTGTGATTATCGCTTGTAAGAAGCATTTGTAAACTCTTAGAATTGATTACATTAAGTTGTAAGGAACTAGAGTGATCGTGTGGATCAGAATACTCTAGGAAGTCTTAGGAGTGAACTAAGCAAGTTGTAACTAGAGTGATCGTGTGGATCAGTAGACTCTAGAAAAGTCTTAGAGGGTATCTAAGCAGTGTTCCTGGAGTGATCAGTGTGTGATCAGAAGACTCTGGAAGACTTAGTTGCTGACTAAGTGGAAAACCATTGTAATCCGTGCGATTAGTGGATTAAATCCTCAGTTGAGGTAAATCATCTCTGCGGGGGTGGACTGGAGTAGTTTAGTTAACAACGAACCAGGATAAAATTAACTGTGCAATTTATTTTTATCTGTCAAGTTTTTAAAGCTACACTTATTCAAACCCCCCCTTTCTAAGTGTTTTTCTATCCTTCAATTGGCATCAGAGCGCCGGTTCTAAGGTGCAAGCACTTAACCGTGTTTAGAAAAGATTCAGGAAGAGAAAAACGCTTCAGTAAAAGATGGTTGATGAAAGTGAAAAGTCTACACCTACACCTGCATCTACATCTGGCTCTGCTGAGCAATACAACGGTAACAATGGTTATACTAGACCGCCGGTATTTGATGGTGAAAACTTTGAATACTGGAAAGATAAACTGGAAAGTTACTTTCTTGGTCTAGATGGTGATCTATGGGATCTTCTGATGGATGGTTACAAACATCCAGTAAATGCCAGTGGCGTAAAGCTGTCAAGGCAAGAAATGAATGATGATCAGAAGAAGCTTTTCAGGAATCATCATAAATGCAGAACTGTTTTGCTGAATGCTATCTCTCATGCTGAGTATGAGAAGATATCTAACAGGGAAACGGCCTATGACATATATGAGTCCTTGAAAATGACTCATGAAGGAAATGCTCAAGTCAAGGAGACTAAAGCTCTAGCTTTAATCCAGAAGTATGAAGCCTTCAAGATGGAGGATGATGAAGACATTGAAAAGATGTTTTCAAGATTTCAAACTCTTACTGCTGGATTGAGAGTTCTTGACAAGGGATACACCAAGACTGATCACGTAAAGAAGATCATCAGAAGCTTACCCAGAAGATGGGGTCCTATGGTGACTGCATTCAAGATTGCAAAGAATCTGAATGAAGTTTCTCTGGAAGAGCTCATCAGTGCCTTGAGAAGTCATGAAATAGAGCTGGACGCAAATGAGCCTCAAAAGAAAGGTAAGTTTATTGCATTAAAATCAAATATCAAGAAATGCACTAACGCTTTTCAGGCTAGAGAAGAAGATCCTGAAGAATCAGAATCTGAAGAAGAAGATGAACTGTCTTTGATCTCCAGAAGGCTAAATCAACTCTGGAAGACCAAGCAAAGGAAGTTCAGAGGCTTCAGAAGTTCAAAGAAATTTGAACGTGGAGAATCTTCTGATGACAGAAGATTTGACAAGAAGAAGGTCATGTGCTATGAATGCAATGAGCCTGGACACTACAAGAACGAATGTCCAAATCTTCAGAAGGAAAGTCCCAAGAAAAAGTTTCATAAGAAGAAAGGTCTTATGGCAACCTGGGATGAGTCAGAAGATGATTCAGAAGATGAGCAGGCTAACTGTGCGCTGATGGCGACAGAAGATGACGAATCAGAATCTACATCAGAATCAGATTCTGAAGAGGTATTTTCTGAACTTACTAGAGATGAGTTAGTTTCCGGTCTAACTGAACTTCTGGAACTCAAGTCTCAGATTAGTCTCAGATACAAAAAGCTGAAAAAGCTATTTGAATTTGAAACAAAGAAGCTTGAGTTGGAGAATTCTGAATTAAAAGAAAAACTTTTAAAATTATCCAATAATGTTGGATCTCCTTCTGATTCAGAAAAATCCACTCCTAGTCTAAACCATATTCTGAAAGAATATGATTTAAGCTTCAGGAAGTTCTTATCTAGAAGTATTGGCAGAAGTCAGCTAGCTTCTATGATATATGCTGTGTCTGGAAACAAAAGAGTTGGCATTGGCTTTGAGGGTGAAACCCCATACAAACTTGAACCTGTTGATGAAATGAAATTCACATACAAGCCATTGTATGATCAGTTCAAGTATGGCCACTCCCATGATATTAGGCACACTTCACATGCTCAAAGATTTCACATAACACACATCAAAAAGCATGTGACACAACCTAGGAAATATCATGAAACTCATATTAAGAATTATCATGCTGTTCCTCCTATTGCTTACAATGTTAAACCCAAGTTCAATCAGAACTTGAGAAAATCTAACAAGAAAGGACCCAAGAAAATGTGGGTACCTAAGGATAAGATTATTCCTATTGCAGATATCCTTGACTGCAAAAAGGACAAAGCACAACATGTCATGGTACCTGGACTCTGGATGCTCGCGACACATGACAGGAAGAAGGTCTATGTTCCAAGACCTGGTGCTTAAGTCTGGAGGAGAAGTCAAGTTCGGAGGAGATCAGAAGGGCAAGATAATTGGCTCTGGAACTATAAAGTCTGGTAACTCTCCTTCCATTTCTAATGTACTTCTTGTAGAAGGATTAACACATAACCTCTTATCTATCAGTCAATTAAGTGACAATGGTTATGATATAATCTTTAATCAAGAGTCTTGCAAGGCTGTAAATCAGAAGGATGGCTCAATCCTATTTACAGGCAAGAGGAAGAACAACATTTATAAGACAGATCTGCAAGATCTTATGAGTCAGAAGGTGACTTGTCTTATGTCTGTTTCTGAAGAGCAGTGGGTCTGGCACAGAAGATTAGGTCATGCTAGTTTGAGAAAGATTTCTCAGATTAACAAACTGAATCTGGTCAGAGGACTCCCTAATCTGAAATTCAAATCAGATGCTCTTTGTGAAGCATGTCAGAAGGGCAAGTTCTCCAAACCTGCATTCAAGTCCAAGAATGTTGTTTCTACCTCAAGGCCATTAGAACTCTTGCACATTGATCTGTTTGGCCCAGTCAAAACAGCATCTGTCAGAGGAAAGAAATATGGATTAGTCATCGTAGATGATTATAGCCGCTGGACATGGGTAAAATTCTTGAAACACAAGGATGAGACTCATTCAGTGTTCTTTGATTTCTGCATTCAGATTCAATCTGAAAAAGAGTGTAAAATCATAAAGGTTAGAAGTGATCATGGTGGTGAATTTGAGAACAGATCCTTTGAAGAGTTCTTCAAAGAAAATGGTATTGCCCATGATTTCTCTTGTCCTAGAACTCCACAGCAAAATGGGGTTGTAGAACGAAAGAATAGGACTCTGCAAGAAATGGCCAGAACCATGATCAATGAAACCAATATGGCTAAGCATTTCTGGGCAGAAGCAATAAACACTGCATGCTATATTCAGAATAGAATCTCTATCAGACCTATTCTAAATAAGACTCCTTATGAATTGTGGAAGAATAGAAAGCCCAACATTTCATATTTCCATCCTTTTGGATGTGTATGCTTTATTCTGAACACTAAAGATCATCTTGGTAAGTTTGATTCCAAAGCTCAAAAATGTTTCCTTCTTGGATATTCTGAACGCTCAAAAGGCTACAGAGTATACAATACTGAAACATTGAGTGTAGAAGAATCAATCAATATCAGGTTTGATGATAAGCTTGGTTCTGAAAAACCAAAGCAGTTTGATAATTTTGCAGATTGTGATATTGATATATCAGAAGTTGTTGAGCCAAGAAGCAACGCATCAGAAGCAGAGCTTCTCAGAAGCAAAGAATCTGAAGATCAAGTATCAGCTTCTCTGGAGGATCTAAGCATTTCTGAAGAACCATCTGTCAGAAGATCATCCAGACTCATCTCTGGTCATTCAGAAGATGTCATTCTTGGAAAGAAGGATGATCCAATCAGAACAAGAGCATTCCTTAAGAACAATGCAGACTGTCAATTAGGTCTTGTATCTTTGATCGAGCCAACTTCTGTTGATCATGCTCTAGAAGATCCAGACTGGATAATTGCTATGCAAGAAGAATTAAATCAGTTTACAAGGAATGATGTTTGGGATGTTGTTCCTAGACCAGATGGATTCAATAAAATCGGCACAAAATGGGTCTTCAGAAACAAGCTCAGTGAGAAAGGCGAAGTGGTAAGGAACAAAGCCAGACTGGTGGCTCAGGGTTATAGTCAGCAAGAAGGGATTGACTATACAGAAACCTTTGCACCAGTGGCCAGGTTAGAATCTATTCGTCTATTAATTTCATTTGCCACTCAACATAACATCACTCTCTATCAAATGGATGTTAAGAGTGCCTTTTTTAAATGGTTATATAGATGAAGAAGTTTATGTCCATCAACCTCCTGGTTTTGAAGACTCTATGTCTCCTAATCATGTTTTTAAACTTAAGAAATCATTGTATGGATTGAAACAGGCTCCCAGAGCTTGGTATGAACGCTTAAGTTCTTTCCTTCTGGATAATGGTTTCACTAGAGGAAAAGTGGACACTACTCTCTTTTGTAAAACCTTTAAAAAGGATATTTTAATTTGTCAAATATATGTAGATGATATTATTTTTGGAACATCTAATGCTACACTTGGAAAGGAGTTTGTTGAGTTTATGCAGGCTGAGTTTGAAATGAGCATGATGGGAGAACTCAAGTATTTCCTCGGAATACAAATAAATCAAACATCAGAAGGAACGTATGTTCACCAAACCAAGTATGTGAAGGAACTTCTGAAGAAGTTTAATCTTCTAGACTGCAAAGAAGCCAAAACTCCTATGCATCCAACATGCATCCTAGGTAAGGATGAGGTAAGTAAGAAGGTAGATCAGAAGTTATACAGAGGTATGATTGGATCTCTTCTATATCTGACTGCTTCTAGACCTGACATTCTGTTTAGTGTTTGTTTGTGTGCTAGATTCCAATCAGATCCTAGAGAATCTCATTTAACTGCTGTTAAGAGAATTCTAAGGTATCTGAAAGGTACTACTAATGTTGGCTTAGTTTACAGAAAATCTAAAGAATACAACTTAGTAGGATTCTGCGATGCTGACTATGCTGGAGACAGAATTGAAAGAAAAAGTACTTCAGGAAGTTGCCAATTTCTTGGAAGTCATTTGATCTCTTGGTATAGCAAGAAGCAAGCAACTATTGCACTATCAACAACAGAAGCAGAATATGTCGCTGCTGCTGGTTGTAGTACACAGATGCTCTGGATGAAGAGTCAGTTAGAAGATTATCAGATATTTGAGAGTAACATTCCTATATTCTGTGATAATACTTCTGCTATATGTTTATCTAAGAATCCTATTCTTCATTCAAAAGCTAAACATATTGAGATAAAACATCATTTCATAAGGGACTATGTTCAGAAGGGTGTTATATCTTTAAACTTTGTTGATACAGACCATCAATGGGCTGATATCTTTACAAAACCCCTGGCTGAAGATAGGTTTAAGTTCATTCTGAAGAACATCAGTATGGATTTATGCCCAGAATGAGAAGATGAGAAGTTCTTATGTATGAGTATCTTCTGAAATGAATGTGAATTATTTTTTTTCAGAAGTTCTGATTAAAATCTTTTAGAAATTATGATTCGGTTATTACTAACGTTTCATTGTCTAAGTTGATTCAGAACCTCTTTTAAAGCAAAACAGCTGTTACGTTTTTATCTCGGGATGGTAAACCTGTCGTTACTATTCATGGATAAACGTGCGTGCAGTTGAAGGGACGCCGACCATAGGTAACTGTGCTAGTCACCTCATTCGTCTTTATTATCTCTCCTCACGTCACGTAACATTAAATGCTATTCATCATTCGTTTCATTTTATTTTTTTTAAATACTCTTCAAACACTTCTGAATCTTTTGAAATATTCTTTTTGATGTTATGACAAAAAGGGGGAGAAAGATAAATGATAAATGATTTGATTAAATCTATCAGTTGCTGGGTAAAGCTCCCACACATTCACTAACAAGAACTGCAAGTTCTATATGGTTTAAGTGTTTTGCAGGTATAAAGAAGTGAAGAAAATCTTCAAAGCAAACACAAGAAGCAAAACCTTGGAAACTGAAGCAAGCTGAGTGCTGTCAAGCTTCAGAAATCAGAAGCAAGAAAGAAGAATGAATCAGAAGCACTAATAATAGAATTTGATCCATATTTGTCTATTTGTTCTGACAAAATTCTATTTGCTCTGATAATGTTATGGCTCTGATACATTATTTGCTCTGATACATTATTTTAGCCTATATGGCTCTGATTCATATAATGTGTTCAAACATACATTTTATGTTCTAACTCGTTCATGCTGACTTTTGTCGTTTAGTTTTTGTTCTGTAACATTTCAGGATGTAGAGATGCTCAGATGATGCTCTGGTACATTCAACAATGTTCTGATACAAATCTAGCATGAAGTGATGTTGGTAGAAATTCAAAGCTCTGAAGCTATCCGAGGGAAGCAGAAATCAGAAGCTGCGAATGTTCTAAAGATCCAGAAAACTCAAGTTCTGAAGCTGTCCTGAATGGAAGCAGAAATCAGAAGCTGTGAATGTTCAGAAGATCAAAGAAATTCAAGTTCTGAAGCTGTCCTGAATGGAAGCAGAAATCAGAAGCTGTGAATGTTCAGAAGATCAAAGAAATTCAAGTTCTGAAGCTGTCCTAGATGGAAGCAGGAATCAGAAGCTATGAGTGTTCTAGGAATCTAAGGAAATTCTAGTTCTGAAGCTGTCCAATGGAAGCAGAAGTCAGAAGCTATGAATTCTCTAAAGACAGAAGCTTATATGATCGTCTCTACCGAAATAATCAGGGAAGTCTTTTATTAAAGTTCATCGAGTATTTATTTCAGGGGGAGATTATCTATCTCAGGGGGAGATTGTTAATCTCAGGGGGAGACATATTCATATGCTTATGCTATAGCTGTGTAATTTGTCTTTTGCCGTCTATTCTTTCTGATCGCAAATTCATATCATTTATATATGTTTTTGTCATCATCAAAAAGGGGGAGATTGTTAGAACAAGATTTGTTCTGATCAATTATCTTAGTTTTGATGATAACAATAATATGAATTTTGCTTAAGATTATATGGTACTCTAATCCAATGCAATTTCCTTTTCAGGAAATATATAAAGAGTACGCATAATTCAGCGCTCAGAAGCTTTGTCTCAAATGGTTCAGTATGCAACATCAGAACATGGTCTGGCAAGACATCAGAAGATGGTCGAAGCAGAATCAGAACATGGGTCTATGGAAGCATCAGAAGAACAAGAGAACAGAAGCACTGAAGTTCTGATGGTATCACGCTCAGAAGCACTTCAAGGTCAGAAGATCAGAAGATGCTATGCACCAAGCTGTTTGACTCTGATGATATTCAAACGTTGTATTCACAAACATCAGATCAGAAGGAAGTACAAGTGGCAGGCTACGCTGACTGACAAAAGGAACGTTAAAAGCTACTAAAGGCTACGTCAGTAGACACAGCGTGAACAAGGCTCAAGGTAGTTGACAAAAGCGTATAACATTAAATGCGATGCTGTACGGAACACGCAAAGCATTAAATGCATTCAACGGTCATCTTCTCCAACGCCTATAAATATGAAGTTCTGATGAGAAGCAAGGTTAACATTTTCTGAACAAGATTATTCAAAAAAGACTTGCTGAAACGCTGTTAAACTAAAAAGTTCAGAATCTTCATCTTCATCAAAGCTCACTACATTGCTGTTGTAATATATTAGTGAGATTAAGCTTAAACGATTAAGAGAAATATCACAGTTGTGATTATCGCTTGTAAGAAGCATTTGTAAACTCTTAGAATTGATTACATTAAGTTGTAAGGAACTAGAGTGATCGTGTGGATCAGAATACTCTAGGAAGTCTTAGGAGTGAACTAAGCAAGTTGTAACTAGAGTGATCGTGTGGATCAGTAGACTCTAGAAAAGTCTTAGAGGGTATCTAAGCAGTGTTCCTGGAGTGATCAGTGTGTGATCAGAAGACTCTGGAAGACTTAGTTGCTGACTAAGTGGAAAACCATTGTAATCCGTGCGATTAGTGGATTAAATCCTCAGTTGAGGTAAATCATCTCTGCGGGGGTGGACTGGAGTAGTTTAGTTAACAACGAACCAGGATAAAAATAACTGTGCAATTTATTTTTATCTGTCAAGTTTTTAAAGCTACACTTATTCAAACCCCCCCTTTCTAAGTGTTTTTCTATCCTTCAAGACTAACTTTGGGATGCAAGAAGCCAATGTTGGTTGGATATACATATTTGAATTTGGCCAGAAGCTTGGATGATCGAAAATCTACTTCGAGATATATTGTGACTTTTGCCGGGGGAGCCGTGGCTTGGCAATCAAAGTTGCAAAAGTGTGTTGCACTCTCTACTATCGAAGTCGAGTTTATAGTCGTCGTGGAAGCGTCAAAAGAGTTGTTATGATTGAGGAAATTCACAATGCAACTTGGTGTGAAACAAGAAAAGTATGTCTTATTATGTGATAATCAAAGTGTCATTCACTTATCGGAGAATTCCCCCTTTCACTCAAGGTCGAAGCATATTGATGTTCGTTATCATTGGATTCGTGATGCATCAGATTCCAAGTTGACGGAGATTGAGAAGATTCACACCGATGAAAATGTTTCGGATATGTTGACGAAAGTGTTGCCTAGGGAAAAGTTTGAGTTTTGTCGCACGGTGGTCAGATTGGTGTTGCCCTCCAAATAGTCGGTCGGGGGAGTTTGTTGGGTTTTTTCTCCTATTTGGAGAGGCCCAATTAGATATGGGTTAGTGACCAATGTTTGTGTAAGCCTTTGTTATCACCCAACAAAGAGAATTAGGTTATTCATTCATTTTGTGAGGGAGAAAACAAGAAAAATTTGAGAGAAGAGTGAAATCCCGCAGCCCCTTTTCTGCACAAATTAGTTCCAGAAAATCAAAGCTTGCGCAAAATCCAACGGTCGGATCATCCTGAAATTTTGACACAGTGTTCATAACTTATAAGAGTATATTCTAAATGGTGGTGATTGGATTCGAAGCTTTCTAAGTCGGTTTGTCGAGTCCATCTTTGAGGTCAGAATGTTTTGGTGTTTTTGGGTTGTTTTGTCTCTCTTGATTCTTGTTGTATTCCAAGATTGATTGCAAATCTTGATGATGTTAATGTATACCTCTAATTAGTGTTAGAGAGAATCTTGTTTTTACCTATTGTTGATTATAGTGGAGATTTTAAGAGGAGGTCCCGTAGTTTTTTACTCCTAGTTAACGGATGTTTTTCCACGATAAAACTAAGTTGTATTGTTTGATGTTTTTTTTGTTGACTGTCTCTAAGTTGTATGTAATATTTGGGAGAGTTTGTGTTACTAAAATTATTCCATTGCGTTTGTGATTTCCTCCCAATATTAGTAATGTTTTTATGTCATAAAATTGAAACAGAATGAATTGAAATGCATAGCTCTTACAATGGAAATGATCCAAGACAAACAAATGCAACATTTCTACATTAGCTCCTGTTTATGTTTGTGGAGCTATAATGGACAACACCACAATTTATAATGGACAACACCACTCTTTTATTTGCATGCATTGTTGTTATACAATGTGTCACAATTGTGTTGTAGACAGTTATTTTCAAATGAGGTGCCTTGTTTTCTCCCTTTAATTATTCTTGACAGCTTAATAAACTGGAATGTGCTTAGTATGGTTCTGATAATTGCATTCTTACTTACTGTTTGAGTTAAGGATGTGTTGAATATAAATCTCATTTACATTGTTTTTAGTTACCATTGCCACTTAATTGATGGTTGACCTTTTGTTTACAGATTCCTTTTGCATTTAGGGTACGTATAAGATCCAAATCACATACTTATTGAGAAGTCTTTCAAGGTCAGAAAAATCATATAAATTATGAAGCACTCTTTATAGGAGTAAAATATGGTTCACAATGAGTAACAAGCAAAGTAGCAGGTGAGTACCACATCTGGTTATTGAGAACTATAGTCATCATGTTATTATACTATTGGACTTCTCATTCATAAGTTTGGGTATGACCTTAT